>NC_091385.1:5731967-5821967 GCF_038502225.1 Cherax quadricarinatus | reverse complement strand
AGAGATGGAGAAGAGAGAGGGAGAAGAGAGATGAAGAAGAGAGAGGGAGAAGAGAGATGAAGAAGAGAGAGAGAGAAGAGAGAGGGAGAAGAGAGATGGAGAAGAGATATGTAGAAGAGAGATGAAGAGATATGTAGAAGAGAGATGGAGAAGAGAGATGTAGAAGAGAGATGGAGAAGAGATATGTAGAAGAGAGATGAAGAGATATGTAGAAGAGAGATGAAGAGATATGTAGAAGAGAGATATAGAAGAGAGATGTAGAAGAGAGATATAGAAGAGAGATATAGAAGAGAGATATAGAAGAGAGATATAGAAGAGAGATATAGAAGAGAGATGTAGAAGAGAGATATAGAAGAGAGATATAGAAGAGAGATATAGAAGAGAGATATAGAAGAGAGATGTAGAAGAGAGATATAGAAGAGAGATATAGAAGAGAGATATAGAAGAGAGATATAGAAGAGAGATATAGAAGAGAGATATAGAAGAGAGATGTAGAAGAGAGATATAGAAGAGAGATATAGAGGAGAGATATAGAAGAGAGATATAGAAGAGAGATATAGAAGAGAGATATAGAAGAGAGATGTAGAAGAGAGATATAGAAGAGATATAGAAGAGAGATATAGAAGAGAGATATAGAAGAGAGATACAGAAGAGAGATACAGAAGAGAGATATAGAAGAGAGATATAGAAGAGAGATATAGAAGAGAGATATAGAAGAGAGATATAGAAGAGAGATGTAGAAGAGAGATATAGAAGAGAGATGTAGAAGAGAGATATAGAAGAGAGATATAGAAGAGAGATATAGAAGAGAGATATAGAAGAGAGATATAGAAGAGAGATATAGAAGAGAGATGTAGAAGAGAGATGTAGAAGAGAGATATAGAAGAGAGATATAGAAGAGAGATGTAGAAGAGAGATATAGAAGAGAGATATAGAAGAGAGATATAGAAGAGAGATATAGAAGAGAGATATAGAAGAGAGATGTAGAAGAGAGATGTAGAAGAGAGATATAGAAGAGAGATATAGAAGAGAGATATAGAAGAGAGATATAGAAGAGAGATATAGAAGAGAGATGTAGAAGAGAGATATAGAAGAGAGATATAGAAGAGAGATATAGAAGAGAGATGTAGAAGAGAGATGTAGAAGAGAGATATAGAAGAGAGATATAGAAGAGAGATATAGAAGAGAGATGTAGAAGAGAGATATAGAAGAGAGATATAGAAGAGAGATATAGAAGAGAGATGTAGAAGAGAGATGTAGAAGAGAGATGTAGAAGAGAGATATAGAAGAGATATAGAAGAGAGATATAGAGAGATATAGAAGAGAGATATAGAAGAGAGATGTAGAAGAGAGATGTAGAAGAGAGATGTAGAAGAGAGATATAGAAGAGAGATATAGAAGAGAGATATAGAAGAGAGATATAGAAGAGAGATATAGAAGAGAGATGTAGAAGAGAGATGTAGAAGAGAGATGTAGAAGAGAGATGTAGAAGAGAGATGTAGAAGAGAGATGTAGAAGAGAGATATAGAAGAGAGATATAGAAGAGAGATATAGAAGAGAGATATAGAAGAGAGATGTAGAAGAGAGATATAGAAGAGAGATATAGAAGAGAGATATAGAAGAGATATAGAAGAGAGATATAGAAGAGAGATGTAGAAGAGAGATGTAGAAGAGAGATATAGAAGAGAGATATAGAAGAGAGATATAGAAGAGAGATATAGAAGAGAGATATAGAAGAGAGATATAGAAGAGAGATGTAGAAGAGAGATATAGAAGAGAGATATAGAAGAGAGATATAGAAGAGAGATGTAGAAGAGAGATATAGAAGAGAGATATAGAAGAGAGATATAGAAGATATAGAAGAGAGATGTAGAAGAGAGATGTAGAAGAGAGATGTAGAAGAGAGATGTAGAAGAGAGATGTAGAAGAGAGATATAGAAGAGAGATATAGAAGAGAGATATAGAAGTGAGATATAGAAGAGAGATATAGAAGAGAGATGTAGAAGAGAGATGTAGAAGAGAGATGTAGAAGAGAGATATAGAAGAGAGATATAGAAGAGAGATGTAGAAGAGAGATATAGAAGAGAGATATAGAAGAGAGATATAGAAGAGAGATATAGAAGAGAGATGTAGAAGAGAGATATAGAAGAGAGATATAGAAGAGAGATGTAGAAGAGAGAGGGAACATGTATATAGATCAAGTTTCGCAACATTTTTGCACCATCCTCTCTATTGTGTTGAATATTGACGCAAGAATCTGGTTAGTTCTGGTTGTTATTGGCTGACTGGCTGTCGACAGCCAGCTGGCTGACTGGCTGTGTATTCAGTTTTTTGGCTGACTGGCAGTATCTGGTGTAATCACTTAGCTGACTGGCTCGCTCTTGTTTGCGTATATAGTGTCGTGTGTTGGCTGACTGGCTGCGTACAGCCAGTTGGCTGACTGGCTGTTCTTGTAAAACTGGAAATGCTGAATACACAGACATACAATGATTTCATTAATATACAACTGAGAATACTTACAGCATTCTGATTTAATAAACGTGAATATTTCGCAACGAAAGAACGATAGTTGAAACCCAGAGATCAAGTTAATATAGGTATAAGTAACACATAGGAAAAATAATCATAGTTTAACGTGTGTAAGACACATGTGCAACAGTTAGGTATCTTTATTCCGAAACGTTTCGTCTACACAGTAGGCTTCTTCAGTCGAGTACAGAGGAGTCAGCAGAAGCAGTAGGGATGTAAAGGCGATACAATCAGTCCATCATCCTCGAAGACGGAGTTTTGAGGTGGTCAGTCCTTCAGTTGCTTATCAAACTGTCGGCATTGTAACCATTATCATATTCAAAAATGTAAGCAGCAGAAAGGGAATAAAAGACCAACCAGGAAGCAGCAGAAAGAGAATAAAAGACCATCCAGAATACTGCAAGAAATCCCCAAACATTTCTACGCATGTGCAAAATCCAAGTTAAGAACTGGTATAAACCTTGGTAATAAATACCGACAAGTTGGTTTAGAAAGACACGTAAGCAAATATTATGACATTTATTAGAAAAAGTTTCGGTCCTGGGACCTTGATTAAGGTCCCAGGACCGAAACGTTTTCTAATAAATATGTCACAGTGTTTGCTTACGTGTCTTTCTAAACCAAGTTAATAAATTAGACACATATGCAACTCTTGGGTATCTTTATTGAGGAAACGTTTCGCCACACAGTGGCTTCATCAGTCCATACGTAGGAGAAACTTGAAGAACAGGAGGAGAATGAGGTAATCAGTCCATCAATCTTGATGGACTGAACACATCGACTCAAGGTTGAGGGACTGATTACCTCATTCTCCTCCTGTTCTTCAAGTTTCTCCTACGTATGGACTGATGAAGCCACTGTGTGGCGAAACGTTTCCTCAATAAAGATACCCAAGAGTTGCATATGTGTCTAATTTATCAACATGTCGGTTCTCTGAACCATTCATCTTTCTAAACCAAGTTAAGAACTACCTGCAGAATCGGTCCATTATTAACAGGAAGTTCATATTGGCTTCTACTGTTCTAAAGGAACAGTATGAGTCGATATTAAGCAACACTAAATGACACGGCGAAGAATGCAGGAACCTTTTTCATTCCATCAAAAGGTCGTCTAGACCAATTGACATTAGTACTAATCCCATAGAATTCGAAAAAGAAATGGATGACTTGCCCATTCAGCACCTGGAACAGACTCATGGAGTTTCCTCTTTATATATTAAAGCTCAAAGCACCACTAACACGAGCCCTCACTATTCTAACAACCTGTCGGTATTGTATACCATTTTGATGTTCATCTGCAACACATGGCATCTTGGTACAGAAAACACATTGGACAAGCTTTTCAAGTGAGAAGTGTTGGATCTGAGAGGGACATGACCTCTCAGTGGCCACATTCTCACTACTACTACTACTACTACTACTACTACTCTGCACCTCTCCTTCCGACAGTATTTAAGTCTCCGCACTGTCGCTTGATCTTCAGATAGTTCCTGACTATGGAACTGAACTTCTCCAGGCCGAGGGACTGACAACCTCAAATTCTACGACTTCAAGGGTGATGGACTGATTACATCGTCTTCACATCTCTACTGTTCCTGCCTACTTTCTGTATTCGACTGAAGAAGCCTACTGTGTAGGCGAAACGTTTCGGAATAAAGTTGTCTAACTGTTGCATATGTGTCTTACCTAACATTCTTTGAAGAGCTTGGATCTAGGTGAAATGCCATAGACCTTAAAGAGTGCAGACGTAGTTCTTTTGAATAAGGGAGGCAGCAGAGCACTTGCTAAAAATTACAGACCAGCAGCCCTAACATCCCGCATAGAAAATCTTCGAAATAGTGATGAGACGTAAATTAGAAATTTTATTTAACAGGACAGTCTAAACCAGCAGGGATTAACAGCGAGACGATCATGCCTGTCACAGTGAGAGGGGTTGAATTTGAGTGGGACTTACAAATGAGTGGATAGAGTTATCAGAGTTTATTTCTTGGGTAGCATTGAAAATTAGGTTGGGCAAATGTTTTGTTAGTGGGATGGATTGTAAAGGACCTGCCTAGTATGGGCCAACAGTCCTGTTGCAGTGATCCTCCTTTCTTATGTTGTTCTTATGTTCTTAGATGCTGAACCACTCTGACAGAATTACAGAGGTGTTAGAGAAAAACAAAACGCAGATGGGATATGCATGTATTTTGCAAAGGTGTTTGAGACATGCGAGCATGGGATGATTGCACACAAAATGAGGGTCATATACATAACTAGGAAGGTAGGTAGACGGATATTCAGCTGACAAATAGCGCAAAAATAGCAGCAAACAAAATCCAGTATTAGCAAAACAAAAAGCTCAGTTCCCCAAGGCGCAATCCTGGCGCCTCTACTGTTTATCCTCATAGAAGACATGAGTAACAACAATTATCTCTTTCGTATCGTTTCTGGATACCAAAATAAGCATATTACCTCGACAGACATAGCAAAATTGTAAGAAGATACAAGAAGAGTTTTCAAGTGGGCAATGGAGAACATGACGTTCAGTGGTGGTAAGTTCCAACTGCTTAACCATGGAAAGAATGAAGAACTCAAAAGGGGCACAGAGTACAAGATGCAAGATTATCAAATAGAAAGTAGAAAAATGCAAGAACTGTGTTTAATAATGTCAGTTAACATTTAAAAAACAAGGCAAATATCATTAAATCCATGAAAATGACAGGGTGGTTAATGAAAGACTCCATAACCAGGGAAACAGTGCCTCTTCTAACACTATTCAAATTTAACATCAAAATGGTATACAATACCGACAGGTTGGTAGGTATTCAGACTCAATCTGGGGAACTGGAACACAAATCAAGTTCCCCAGATCAAGAGCCCCTCACCAGCGTCAAGGAACCTTCCCTGAGAGGTTCCCTGCTCTGAACGGGGCCGTCAACTCTCAACAACATTCCAATTGAAAGAGCACAAGCAATTTGAATAGTGGTAGGTAAGACACATAGGCAACAGTTAGGCAACTTTATTCCGAAACGCCTCGCCTACACAGTAGGCTTCTTCAGTCGAATACAGAACTGAACTTCTCCAGGCTGAGGGACTGACAACCTCAAATTCTACGACTTCAAGGGTGATGGACTGATTACATCGTCTTCACATCTCTACTGTTCCTGCCTACTTTCTGTATTCGACTGAAGAAGCCTACTGTGTAGGCGAGGCGTTTCGGAATAAAGTTGCCTAACTGTTGCCTATGTGTCTTACCTACCACTATTCAAATTGCTTGTGCTCTTTCAATTAGAATGTTGTTGAGAGTTGACGGCCCCGTTCAGAGCAGGGAACCTCTCAGGGAAGGTTCCTTGACGCTGGTGAGGGGCTCTTGATCTGGGGAACTTGATTTGTGTTCCAGTTCCCCAGATTGAGTCTGAATACCTTCCATCCCCCCATAGGCACTGTATAATCCCTACGGGTTTAGCGCTTCCCATGATTAGTATAAAAAAAAGTCAGAGCAGGGAAGGTATCAGAACAAATATAAATAATTTACGGTCCACATAACACCAATAAATCATTTAAATTACTGAGAACGCCTTATAGTTCCGAATATGTATCCCCTCAAGGAAGGTTCCTTGATGTTGGTGAGGGGCTCTTGATTTAGGGAATTGGATCTGTGCTCCAGTTCCCCGAATTAAGCCTGAATGCCGTCCACATCCCCCCCCCCAGGCGCTGTAAATCCTCCGGGTTTTGCGCTTCCCCCTTGATTATAATAATAATAATCCGAATATGTACTCACTGGAGTAGATGAGAGAGAGATACATGATAATATATACCTGAAACGTACTTGAGGGTCTTGTCCAAAATTTGCATATTGCCGTAACATACTGGAGAGAGATACGGGAGGAAGTGTACAATAAACGGAGGGGAGGCCGTGGGCACAATAAGAGAACACTGTATCAACATTCGAGGGCCCCAGACTATTCATTATCTTAGCAGAAGATATCAGAAACATTGTTGGGATAAGTGTAGAAATCTTTAAGAGGAAACTGGACAAGTACCTCCACCAGATGCCAGATCAACCAGGCTGTGATGGATATGTGGAGCAGCGGGCCAACGGTTAGAGCCTAGCTGACCAAGCAAGCAAGCACCAGACAAGCCTGGTCTAGGACCAGGCTCCGAGTAGGAAAATTCTCGAAATATATCAAGGGTATAACAAAGGTAAAGCTAAAGTATTGCTTGTGTGTACTCACCTACTTGTGGTTGCAAGGGTCGATTCACAGCTTCTAGGCCCACCCCTTCACTGGTCACTACTAGGTCCACTCTCTCCCTGTTCCAAGAGCATTATCGTACCTCATCTTAAAGCTATGTATTGATCCTGCCTCCAATCCTTCACTCTCCATATTGTTACACCTCCTGACAACTCTAAGGTTGAAGAAATACTTCCTGACATCCCTATGACTCATCTGAGTTTTCAACTTCCAGTTGTGACCCCTTGTTGCTGTGTCCCATCTCTGAAATATCCTGTCCCTATCCACTTCGTCAATTCCTCACAGTATTTTATATGTCGCTGTCATATCCCCCCTATCCCTCCTGTCCTCCAGTGTCATCAGGTTGATTTCCCTTAACAACTCCTCATAAGACATACCCTTTAGTTCCCTTAACCTCTCCTCAAAGGACATTCCAATTAGCTCCGGGACTAGTCTTGCTGCAAACTTTTTCACTTTCTCTAGTTTCTTGAAGTGTCTGACCACGTGTGGGCTCCATACTGGTGCTGCAACATGGGCCTGACGTACACGGTGTACAGTGCCTTGAATGTGTGTGCGCGCGCTCACATAATTGTGGTTGCAGGGGTCGAGATTCAGCGCCTGCCTCCTGTGTGTGTGTGTGTGTGTGTGTGTGTGTGTGTGTGTGTGTGTGTGTGTGTGTGTGTGTGTGAAGACAAACAACATAAAATATTCATCAGGACTGTTATAATTCCCAGCAAGCTTTTAGTGTTAATAATCAGTCAAAAAGGTGGGAATTGCATTTTCATGTTTCTCATTATTGTGTCCACGACCTGCCAGGGAGAACACTCTGGAGGATAACTACGTATCCAGTGTAACTACGTGTCCACTGAGGATAACTATGTATCCAGTGTAACTACGTGTCCACTGAGGATAACTATGTATCCAGTGTAACTACGTGTCCACTGAGGATAACTATGTATCCAGTGTAACTACGTATCCACTGAGGATAACTATGTACCCAGTGTAACTACGTGTCCACTGAGGATAACTATGTACCCAGTGTAACTACGTGTCCATTGAGGATAACTAAGTATCCAGTGAGGCTGTGTAGCAGCACACTGCTGGTGTTCTCACAATGTAACTGTCATATATAACAGTTTAACAATAATGTTAATTTTGTCCTAATATTAACTAACAATTTTAAATGCTCTCTCTCTCTGTTCATGCCTGTCTGTCTGTCTGTCTGTCTGTCTGTCTGTCTGTCTGCCTGTCTGTCTGTCTGTCTGTCTGCCTGTCTCTCTCTCTCTCTTTCTCTCTCTCTCAGAATGCCCAACGTGGGTTTAAAATGCATTAAGCTGATACAAGTCAGTAAAACACCTTTCTGTCTCTCTCACACAGAACGACACAGTGAGGCTACTGTGGGCTTACCACCCTGACGACCCCGTGGACCCGGAGAGCCCACGACCACGTCTGCACTACCATGGTGCCTCCCGAAGGGGAGCCAAGTCCATGTTCCTGCTGGAGAGGGGGCAGAAATCCCCCTCGTCTAACTCCTTCAGTCACCCCCCATCCCACTCCCCGGATTTCTCCCCCTCTGGATTCCCTCCCTCTTCTTCCATCCCACAACACTCTGGGGGTCACTACCACCATCACCATCATCATCACCACCACCACCCACTTACCCGCTCGTGGTTACTAACCCACCCTGGGGTCGAGGTGGGACCCACCAGTGATACAGTGTACTGGTGTAAAGTCTTCAAGAGACCAACTCTTGTACAGAAGAACCACGTTATAAGAGTGAGTAACTTTATTGATGAATAAAGACAGTCATCAATAAAGATACCCAGGTGAAACACATAAGACAGATGTACAACACCTGGGTAGCTTTGTTGACGAATAAGACACATGTACAACACCTGGGTAGCTTAATACGTCACATGTACAACACTTGGGTAGCTTAAGACACATGTACAACACCTGGGTAGCTTAATAAGACACATGTACAACAGTTGGGTAGCTTAATAAGACACATGTACAACACTTGGGTAACTTAAGACACATGTACAACACCTGGGTAGCTTAATAAGACACATGTACAACACTTGGGTAGCTTAATACGTCACATGTACAACACTTGGGTAGCTTAAGACACATGTACAACTCTTGGGTAGCTTAATAAGACACATGTACAACACCTGGGTAGCTTAATAAGACACATGTACAACACCTGGGTAGCTTAATAAGACACATGTACAACACTTGGGTACCTATAATAAGACACATGTACAACACTTGGGTACCTATAATAAGACACATGTACAACACTTGGGTACCTATAATAAGACACATGTACAACACTTGGGTACCTATAATAAGACACATGTACAACACTTGGGTACCTATAATAAGACACATGTACAACACTTCGGTAGCTTACTAAGACACATGTACAACACTTGGGTAGCTTACTAAGACACATGTACAACACTTGGGTAGCTTACTAAGACACATGTACAACACCTGGGTAGCTTAATAAGACACATATACAACACTTGGGTAGCTTACTAAGACACATGTACAACACTTGGGTAGCTTAATAAGACACATGTACAACACCTGTTATCTTTATTAATTAATAAGACATGTGCAACACCTTCGTATCTTTAATTTGAAAACGTTTCGTCAAACCAGTGGTTTTATTCAATACAGATATTACTGGACGAGTTAAAACTGGACACTTGTCTCGTGAAATCTTAACACGACAAACCACGGAACGGGTGGGATTCAAACCCATGGCGACCAGCACACTGACCTGTGTGTGTGTGTGTACTCACCTATTTGTGATGGCAGGGGTTGATTCACAGCTCTTGGCACCGCCTCTTCGCTGGTATGCGCGCGCGCTATTAGGCTCTTGATCCAAGAAATAAAAGCAATCTTTATTTCTCAATTTCCCAGAAAATATATGACCCTTACGGGTTTATGGCCTCCTTATATAAATAATAATAAATAAAAATAACAGTAATTAAAGTAATTCAGTAACGCATTATAGAGTTTATATTTAAATACCTATAAACAAGTGTGAAATATTTCGGACTCGATCCTTCGTCTGGGGACTGACCCCTTGATCTCCCAGGCAGGAATTTTAACACTTCCCTTTTTCCATTTGCAGTACGAGCCGGTGTTCACCTCTGGCAACGAGCAGTACGTGCACCACATGATCGTGTACGAGTGCACAGACCTCACTAACCTGGAGCCAGAGCTGGACGTAGCGTTTGAGGAACTGGCTTCATCTGGTGGTCATGTATGCTACCAGACTGACACCTCCCAGCTGGTGTACACCTGTAACCACGTTGTAGTAGCCTGGGCTGTAGGCTCTGAGGTGAGTAGGCTGTGTAGCAGGTAGGCTGTATGGTGGGTAGGCTGTGTGGCAGGTAGGCTCTGTGGTAGGTAAACTGTGTGGTAAGTAGACTGTGT
This sequence comes from Cherax quadricarinatus, assembly GCF_038502225.1. Taxonomy (NCBI): domain Eukaryota; kingdom Metazoa; phylum Arthropoda; class Malacostraca; order Decapoda; family Parastacidae; genus Cherax; species Cherax quadricarinatus. Next base: position 5,811,772 of record NC_091385.1, on the reverse strand, counting down.
GGTAGGTAGGCTTTGTGGTAGGTAGGCTGTGTGGTAGGTAGACTGTGTGGTAGGTAGGCTGTGTGGTAGGTAGGCTGTGTGGTAGGTAAACTGTGTGGTAGGTAGGCTTTGTGGTAGGTAAACTGTGTGGTAGGTAGACTGTGTGGTAGGTAGTGTGGTAGGTAGACTGTGTGGTAGGTAGGCTTTGTGGTAGGTAGTGTGGTAGCTAGACTGTGTGGTAGGTAGGCTTTGTGGTAGGTAAACTGTGTGGTAGGTAGGCTTTGTGGTAGGTAAACTGTGTGGTAGGTAGGCTGTGTGGTAGGTAGGCTGTGTGGTAGGTAGACTGTGTGGTAGGTAGGCTTTGTGGTAGGTAGTGTGGTAGGTAGGCTGTGTGGTAAGTAAACTGTGTGGTAAGTAAACTGTGTGGTAAGTAAACTGTGTGGTAGGTAAACTGTGTAGTAGGTAAACTGTGTGGTAGGTAAACTGTGAGGTAGGAAGGGTGTGTGGTATGAAGGTCAGTCCCTGAACCTTCTACTAGTTTGAAGGGATCAGTCCCTGAACCTTGTAGTTTCAGGGGATCAGTCCCCCAACCTTGCAGTAACAGTTTGAGGGGAAACGTCAGTCCTTCTACCTTGCAGTAACAGTTTAAAGCTGTTTTAAGCTGCTTTGCCACTTGTCGTATAGTAAGCTCTACCCCTTAAAATTACGACAAAACTTTACAGCCTCCAGTATTTTTATTTATTTTACATTTCCCTTTAACAAGAAATAAAAAGAAGGAATTTATATATATATATATATATATATATATATATATATATATATATATATATATATATATATATATATATATATATATTATTATTATTATTATTATCACACTGGCCGATTCCCACCAAGGCAGGGTGGCCCGAAAAAGAAAAACTTTCACCATCATTCACTCCATCACTGTCTTGCCAGAAGGGTGCTTTACACTACAGTTTTTAAACTGCAACATTAACACCCCTCCTTCAGAGTGCAGGCACTGTACTTCCCATCTCCAGGACTCAAGTCCGGCCCGCCGGTTTCCCTGAACCCCTTCATAAATGTTACTTTGCTCACACTCCAACAGCACGTCAATTATTAAAAACCATTTGTCTCCATTCACTCCTATCAAACACGCTCACGCATGCCTGCTGGAAGTCCAAGCCCCTCGCACACAAAACCTCCTTTACCCCCTCTCTCCAACCTTTCCTAGGCCGACCCCTACCCCGCCTTCCTTCCACTACAGACTGATACACTCTTGAAGTCATTCTGTTTCGCTCCATTCTCTCTACATGTCCGAACCACCTCAACAACCCTTCCTCAGCCCTCTGGACAACAGTTTTGGTAATCCCGCACCTCCTCCTAACTTCCAAACTACGAATTCTCTGCATTATATTCACACCACACATTGCCCTCAGACATGACATCTCCACTGCCTCCAGCCTTCTCCTCGCTGCAACATTCATCACCCACGCTTCACACCCATATAAGAGCGTTGGTAAAACTATACTCTCATCCATTCCCCTCTTTGCCTCCAAGGACAAAGTTCTTTGTCTCCACAGACTCCTAAGTGCACCACTCACTCTTTTCCCCTCATCAATTCTATGATTCACCTCATCTTTCATAGACCCATCCGCTAACACGTCCACTCCCAAATATCTGAATACATTCACCTCCTCCATACTCTCTCCCTCCAATCTGATATTCAATCTTTCATCACCTAATCTTTTTGTTATCCTCATAACCTTACTCTTTCCTGTATTCACCTTTAATTTTCTTCTTTTGCACACCCTACCAAATTCATCCACCAATCTCTGCAACTTCTCTTCAGTAAGAATATTGTTGTTGTTGGGGATAGCCAAGTTAGGTATATGGATAGGGCGTTCTGCTTGAAGGACAGGAGTAGGAGACAGAGAGTTTGCTTTCCTGGGGCTGGGATGGAGGATATTGTTAGCCGTCTGGATGACATCATGAGAGGTAATGGGAGCAATCCTATTATCTGTCTCAGTGCTGGAGGCAACGATGTTGGCAGACGTAGGAGTGAGGACCTGATTAGCAGGTATAGGTCAGCAATAGAAATAATTAGAAGTAAGGGTGGGAACCCTCTCATATGTGGTATTTTGCCAAGGAGGGGAGTTGGAAATGAATGGTTGTCCAGGGCAATTGGTGTCAATTGCTGGCTGGACAAATACTGTAAGGAAAATGCAGTAACATTCATTGACAACTGGGACCTCTTCTATGGCAGAAATGACATGTTTGCTAGGGATGGGGTTCACTTATCTAGGTGTGGGGTGGGAGCACTGGCAACTGCAGTGGAGGGAGCAGTTAGGACTTTAAACTAGGAATAGTTAGTGGTATGGGTTTTGGCAGGAAAGCAGTGAAGTCCCAGTGTAGTAATATTACGAGTTCTAGGGGAACTAGTAATAATAAGAACGAGATAGATATTGAAAAGCCAGGGACCTTGGGTGATAAGGACAGTAATAGGTTTAGTAGAAAAATAGAAATGAGCAGGAAGGGTAAAGAGAAAGGAGAGTCTTTCAATGTTTATTATGCTAATTGCCGTAGTGCTAGGAATAAGATGGACGAGTTGAGATTAGTTGCTAGTGTAGGTAACATTGATGTATTTGCCTTAACTGAGACGTGGTTTAATTCAAAAAGTCGGGACATGCCTGCGGAATGTCATATTCAGGGTTTTAAATTGTTCCAAGAAGATAGAAGTATTGGGAGGGGGGGTGGGGTGGCATTGTATGTCCGAGATCGCTTGAACTGTTGCATAAAAACGGGTATTAAGTCTGAAGTAACACATACAGAGTCTGTTTGGATAGAATTTTCAGAGGGGCATGAAAAACTGATTTTAGGAGTGATATACCGTCCCCCAAACTTAGATAGGGACCAAGGGAAACTACTATGGGAGGAAATTGTTAAGGCCACAAGGCACGATAATGTAGTAATTCTAGGAGACTTTAACTTTAGTCATGTTGATTGGAATTTCTTGACTGGGAATTTAGAATCATACGACTTCTTAGAAGTATTTCAGGATTGTTTTTTGAAGCAGTTTGTGACAGAACCTACAAGGGGAAATAACCTGCTTGACTTAGTTATGGCAAACAATGAATCCCTTGTTAATAATTTAGAAATTTCTGAGGAACTGGGTGCTAGCGACCACAAATCAATTACATTTAGCATTGAATGGAAGTACGTTAGTAGCGATAACTCAGTAACAGTCCCAGATTTTCGCTTAGCAGATTACGATGGGCTTAGAGAACACTTATCATCTGTTGACTGGGTTAACGAAGAGAGCTATCAATATGACAGTTTTCTGAACACTATACATGCTGCTCAAAGAGCGTTTATCCCATATAAAGAAATTAGATCAAATAGAAATGACCCAAAATGGATGAATAATAGGCTCAAATATCTACTAGGGCAAAAGAAAGGAATTTATAGGCGTATCAAAAGAGGTGAGGGTCATCTTATGAATCAGTATATTGACATTAAGAGGGACATTAAAAAGGGGATAAGAAAAGCTAAAAGGGACTATGAAATTAAAGTTGCTAGGGATTCTAAAACTAACCCAAAAAGTTTTTTCCAGGTCTATAGAACAAAAGTTAGAGATAAGATAGGTCCCCTTAAAAATAACTATGGGCACCTTACTGACAAAGAGAATGAAATGTGCTTGATTTTAAATAATTATTTTCTCTCAGTTTTTACACAGGAAGACACTAACAATATTCCAGTAATTAATTTTTACAGTGGGCTAGAAGAAGATAAATTATGTAACATCACAGTCACTAGTGAGATGGTTGTGAGGCAGATAGACAGACTGAAGCAAAATAAGTCGCCAGGTCCTGATGAGGTTTTTTCAAGGGTTCTTAAGGAATGCAAAATGGAACTCTGTGAACCATTAACTAATATTTTTAATTTATCTCTTCAAACAGGTGTAGTGTCTGATATGTGGAAGATGGCTAATGTAACTCCTATTTTTAAAACAGGGGACAAGTCGTTACCGTCAAATTACCGCCCAATAAGCCTGACCTCAATTGTAGGCAAATTACTAGAGTCAATTATAGCTGAGATTATAAGAAGCCATCTCGATAAGCATAGCTTGATTAATGATACTCAGCATGGATTCACAAGAGGCCGGTCTTGTCTAACTAATTTATTAACTTTCTTCAGTAAAGCTTTTGAGGCTGTTGACCACAATAAAGAATTTGATATTATTTACTTAGATTTTAGTAAGGCTTTTGATAGAGTTCCGCACCATAGACTGTTAAAGAAAGTGGCAGCTCATGGCATTGGGGGAAAAGTGCTCTCGTGGATCGAGTCATGGCTCACTGACAGGAAGCAGAGAGTGTCCATAAATGGGGTTAAATCCGAGTGGGGATCTGTAACAAGTGGCGTTCCACAGGGATCAGTCTTGGGCCCGTTGTTGTTTATAATATATATCAATGATCTTGATGAGGGAATTACTAGTGATATGAGCAAATTCGCCGATGACACAAAGATAGGTAGGATAATTGATTCAAACGTAGATGTTAGGGAACTTCAGGAGGATTTAAACAAACTCTATTCTTGGTCAGAAAAGTGGCAGATGCAGTTCAATGTAGATAAATGCAAGGTTCTGAGGCTTGGGAGTGCCCATAACACTAGTACTTATAAATTAAATGATGTAGAACTTAGCCATACAGATTGCGAAAAGGACTTGGGGGTTATGGTGAGCAGCAACCTTAAACCAAGACAGCAATGCCTAAGCGTACGTAATAAGGCAAATAGATTACTGGGATTTATATCAAGAAGTGTAAGCAACAGAAGTCCAGAGGTCATACTGCAGCTTTATACATCATTAGTAAGGCCTCACCTAGATTATGCAGCTCAGTTCTGGTCTCCGTATTACAAAATGGACATAAATTCGTTAGAAAACATTCAGCGTAGGATGACTAAATTAATACATAGCATCAGAAATCTTCCTTATGAAGAAAGATTGAAGACTCTTAAGTTACATTCACTTGTTAGACGAAGAATGAGGGGAGACCTGATCGAAGTGTATAAGTGGAAGATAGGTATAAATAAAGGGGATATTAATAAGGTCTTGAGGATGTCTCTCCAAGAGAGAACGCGCAGTAATGGATTTAAATTAGGTAAGTTTAGATTTAGAAAGGACATAGGAAAGTATTGGTTTGGAAATAGGGTAGTTGATGAGTGGAACAGTCTACCTAGTTGGGTTATTGAGGCTGGGACTTTGGGTAGTTTCAAATCTAGGTTGGATAAGTACATGAGTGGGAGGGGTTGGATTTGAGTGGGACTTTCACATCAGAGCTTATTTCTTGGGTGGCATTGAAAATTGGGTTGGGCAAATGTTTTGTTAGTGGGATGAATTGTAAAGGACCTGCCTAGTATGGGCCAGCAGGCCTCCTGCAGTGTTCCTCCTTTTCTTATGTTCTTATGTAATCTCCCAAGAGCACAGTGTCATCAGCAAAGAGCAGCTGTGACAACTCCCACTTTGTGTGTGATTCTTTATCTTTTAACTCCACACCTCTTGCCAAGACCCTCGCATTTACTTCTCTTACAACCCCATCTATAAATATATTAAACAACCACGGTGACATCACACATCCTTGTCTAAGGCTTACTTTTACTGGGAAAAAATTTCCCTCTTTCCTACATACTCTAACTTGAGCCTCACTATCCTCGTAAAAACTCTTCACTGCTTTCAGTAACCTACCTCCTACACCATACACCTGCAACATCTGCCACATTGCCCCCCTATCCACCCTGTCATACGCCTTTTCCAAATCCATAAATGCCACAAAGACCTCTTTAGCCTTATCTAAATACTGTTCACTTATATGTTTCACTGTAAACACCTGGTCCACACACCCCCTACCTTTCCTAAAGCCTCCTTGTTCATCTGCTATCCTATTCTCCGTCTTACTTTTAATTCTTTCAATAATAACTCTACCATACACTTTACCATATATATATATATATATATATATATATATATATATATATATATATATATATATATATATATATATATATATATATATATATATATATGTGTGTGTGTGTGTGTGTGTGTGTGTGTGGGCGCAATAAAATCACTGAAAACAGATATCACTATGTAAAATACGTACATGCACACACTCCTTACACACACACACACACACACACACACACACACACACACACACACACACACACACACACACACACACACAGCTGCTGGCACTCTCATAGATGGAGGAATTTACAGGAGGGAGGGAGGGGAGGGAGGGTCACAGGGCTGGTAATGTACAATACAAATCGCTCTGAAAATTTAAATGGATTATTGTAGTTTCTGAGTAATTCTAAATTACATACTATATATATATATATATATATATATATATATATATATATAATATATAATAATATATATATATATATATATATATAGGTTTATAAACTAAAAGAGGAGGCAGTTAGGGTAAGATATAAACAGCTATTGGAGGATAGATGGGCTAATGAGAGCATAGGCAATGGGGTCGAAGAGGTATGGGGTAGGTTTAAAAATGTAGTGTTAGAGTGTTCAGCAGAAGTTTGTGGTTACAGGAAAGTGGGTGCGGGAGGGAAGAGGAGCGATTGGTGGAATGATGATGTAAAGAGAGTAGTAAGGGAGAAAAAGTTAGCATATGAGAAGTTTTTACAAAGTAGAAGTGATGCAAGGAGGGAAGAGTATATGGAGAAAAAGAGAGAGGTTAAGAGAGTGGTGAGGCAATGTAAAAAGAGAGCAAATGAGAGAGTGGGTGAGATGTTATCAACAAATTTTGTTGAAAATAAGAGAAAGTTTTGGAGTGAGATTAACAAGTTAAGGAAGCCTAGAGAACAAATGGATTTGTCAGTTAAAAACAGAAGAGGAGAGTTATTAAATGGAGAGTTAGAGGTATTGGGAAGATGGAGGGAATATTTTGAGGAACTGTTAAATGTTGATGAAGTTAGGGAAGCTGTGATTTCGTGTATAGGGCAAGGAGGAATAACATCTTGTAGGAGTGAGGAAGAGCCAGTTGTGAGTGTGGGGGAAGTTCGTGAGGCAGTAGGTAAAATGAAAGGGGGTAAGGCAGTCGGGATTGATGGGATAAAGATAGAAATGTTAAAAGCAGGTGGGGATATAGTTTTGGAGTGGTTGGTGCAATTATTTAATATATGTATGGAAGAGGGTAAGGTACCTAGGGATTGGCAGAGAGCATGCATAGTTCCTTTGTATAAAGGCAAAGGGGACAAAAGAGAGTGCAAAAATTATAGGGGGATAAGTCTGTGGAGTATGCCTGGTAAAGTGTATGGTAGAGTTATTATTGAAAGAATTGAGAGTAAGACGGAGAATAGGATAGCAGATGAACAAGGAGGCTTTAGGAAAGGTACGGGGTGTGTGGACCAGGTGTTTGCAGTGAAACATATAAGTGAACTGTATTTAGATAAGGCTAAAGAGGTCTTTGTGGCATTTATGGATTTGGAAAAGGCGTATGACAGGGTGGATAGGGGGGCAATGTGGCAGATGTTGCAGGTGTATGGTGTAGGAGGTAGGTTACTGAAAGCAGTGAAGAGTTTTTATGAGGATAGTGAGGCTCAAGTTAGAGTATGTAGGAAAGAGGGAAATTATTTCCCAGTAAAAGTAGGCCTTATTTCCCAGTAAAAGTAGGCCTTAGACAAGGATGTGTGATGTCACCGTGGTTGTTTAATATATTTATAGATGGGGTTGTAAGAGAAGTAAATGCGAGGGTCTTGGCAAAAGGCGTGGAGTTAAAAGATAAAGAATCACACATAAAGTGGGAGTTGTCACAGTTGCTCTTTGCTGATGACACTGTGCTCTTGGGAGATTCTGAAGAGAAGTTGCAGAGATTGGTGGATGAATTTGGTAGGGTGTGCAAAAGAAGAAAATTAAAAGTGAATACAGGAAAGAGTAAGGTTATGAGGATAACAAAAAGATTAGGTGATGGAAGATTGGATATCAGATTGGAGGGAGAGAGTATGGAGGAGGTGAATGTATTCAGATATTTGGGAGTGGACGTGTCAGCGGATGGGTCTATGAAAGATGAGGTGAATCATAGAATTGATGAGGGGAAAAGGGTGAGTGGTGCACTTAGGAGTCTGTGGAGACAAAGAACTTTGTCCTTGGAGGCAAAGAGGGGAATGTATGAGAGTATAGTTTTACCAACGCTCTTATATGGGTGTGAAGCATGGGTGATGAATGTTGCAGTGAGGAGAAGGCTGGAGGCAGTGGAGATGTCATGTCTGAGGGCAATGTGTGGTGTGAATATAATGCAGAGAATTCGTAGTTTGGAAGTTAGGAGGAGGTGCGGGATTACCAAAACTGTTGTCCAGAGGGCTGAGGAAGGGTTGTTGAGGTGGTTCGGACAAGTAGAGAGAATGGAACGAAACAGAGTGACTTCAAGAGTGTATCAGTCTGTAGTGTAAGGAAGGCGGGGTAGGGGTCGGCCTAGGAAAGGTTGGAGGGAGGGGCTAAAGGAGGTTTTGTGTGCGAGGGGCTTGGACTTCCAGCAGGCATGCGTGAGCCTGTTTGATAGGAGTGAATGGAGACAAATGGTTTTTAATACTTGACGTGCTGTTGGAGTGTGAGCAAAGTAACATTTATGAAGGGGTTCAGGGAAACCGGCAGGCCGGACTTGAGTCCTGGAGATGGGAAGTACAGTGCCTGCACTCTGAAGGAGGGGTGTTAATGTTGCAGTTTAAAAACTGTAGTGTAAAGCACCCTTCTGGCAAGACAGTGATGGAGTGAATGATGGTGAAAGTTTTTCTTTTTCGGGCCACCCTGCCTTGTTGGGAATCGGCCAGTGTGATAATAGATAGATATATATATCTTATATATGTGGTGCCGAATAGGCAAAAGTGGTTAATTATCAAGCTCATTTAAAACTAGGTTCTTTCTAAAGTTTTCTCTTATACGTTTAAAGATACATTTTTTATTCATGTTAATGTAAAAATTAATAATTTTGTACCAAAAGAACCTTAGAAAACTTACCTGACCTTATTATAACAAGCGCAATTTAATTTAACCTAATCCAGCTAAATACATTTTAGATAATTTTACAATAATTTAATAATAAACAAAGATAATGAAATACATTTTTTTCGTTAGGTTCAGAATGATCTTTGCGGAATTATTGCATACACAAATTTTCGCTTGCCTTATTCGGCAAGAAGAGCGTTGCTATTTAAGCCAAAATAGCAAGTTTTACCTGTTAGGCACATTTTATAATATATATATATATATATATATATATATATATATATATATATATATATATATATATATATATATATATATATATATTATTTCTTTACAACAATAATCCCTATTTCTCACCCCTAATATTCTTGTTGTCTAGGGGTTGTCTCTTCCCCCTGAGGCTGGCTACCCCTTAACCCCTAAAGGGCCGAAGTTCTACATGCTGGAGGTCCACTACGACAACCCTAATGGGCACACTTTTAAGGACGAGTCGGGGATACGCATTATATATACTCCGGAGCTGCGTTACTACGACGCAGGTAAGCTTACTACGTCACAGCTTAGTTGCTGAGACCCAGTTACCAAGACCCAGTTACCAAGACCCAGTAACCAAAACCCAGTTACCAAGACCCAGTAACCAAGACCCAGTTACCAAGACCCAGTTACTAAGACCCAGTTACCAAGACCCAGTTACCAAGGCCCAGTTACCAAGACCCAGTTACTAAGACCCAGTTACCAAGACCCAGTTACCAAGACCCAGTTACCAAGACCCAGTAACCAAGACCCAGTTACCAAGACCCAGTTACCAAGACCCAGTAACCAAGACCCAGTTACCAAGACCCAGTTACTAAGACCCAGTTACCAAGACCCAGTTACCAAGGCCCAGTTACCAAGACCCAGTTACCAAGGCCCAGTTACCAAGACCCAGTTACTAAGACCCAGTTACCAAGACCCAGTTACCAAGGCCCAGTTACCAAGACCCAGTTACTAAGACCCAGTTACCAAGACCCAGTTACTAAGGCCCAGTTACCAAGACAAAGTTACCAAGACCCAGTTACCAAGACACAGTTACCAAGGCCCAGTTACCAAGGCCCAGTTACCAAGACCCAGTTACTAAGGCCCAGTTACCAAGACCCAGTTACTAAGGCCCAGTTACCAAGACCCAGTTACCAAGACCCAGTTACTAAGGCCCAGTTACCAAGACCCAGTTACCAAGACCCAGTTACCAAGGCCCAGTTACCAAGGCCCAGTTACCAAGGCCCAGTTACCAAGGCCCAGTTACCAAGACCCAGTTACTAAGGCCCAGTTACCAAGACAAAGTTACCAAGACCCAGTTACCAAGACCCAGTTACCAAGGCCCAGTTACCAAGGCCCAGTTACCAAGGCCCAGTTACCAAGACCCAGTTACCAAGACCCAGTTACCAAGACCCAGTTACCAAGACACAGTTACCAAGGCCCAGTTACCAAGACACAGTTACCAAGACCCAGTTACCAAGACCCAGTTACCAAGACCCAGTTACCAAGACACAGTTAACAAGACACAGTTACCAAGGCCCAGTTACCAAGACACAGTTACCAAGACACAGTTACCAAGACCCAGTTACCAAGGCCCAGTTACCAAGACACAGTTACCAAGGCCCAGTTACCAAGACACAGTTACCAAGGCCCAGTTACCAAGACACAGTTACCAAGACCCAGTTACCAAGACCCAGTTACCAAGACACAGTTACCAAGACCCAGTTACCAAGACCCAGTTACCAAGACACAGTTACCAAGACCCAGTTACCAAGACCCAGTTACCAAGACCCAGTTACCAAGACCCAGTTACCAAGACCCAGTTACCAAGACACAGTTACCAAGACCCAGTTACCAAGACACAGTTACCAAGACCCAGTTACCAAGACCCAGTTACCAAGACCCAGTTACCAAGACCCAGTTACCAAGACCCAGTTACCAAGACCCAGTTACCAAGACACAGTTACCAAGACCCAGTTACCAAGACACAGTTACCAAGACCCAGTTACCAAGACCCAGTTACCAAGACCCAGTTACCAAGAAACAGTTACCAAGACCCAGTTACCAAGACACAGTTACCAAGACCCAGTTACCAAGACCCAGTTACCAAGACCCAGTTACCAAGACCCAGTTACCAAGACCCAGTTACCAAGACACAGTTACCAAGACACAGTTACCAAGACCCAGTTACCAAGACCCAGTTACCAAGACACAGTTACCAAGACACAGTTACCAAGACACAGTTACCAAGACACAGTTCCGCCTCCATGACTGGCATTATTATTTTTATTGACAAATGGTACAAAATGCTGATAGGTTATTGTCCACTACCATGATAAAAGAAAAACAAAAGGTTCTCTTAACTTTAGTAATGTACATAGGAGAAGGGGTTACTAGCCTCTTGCTCCATGCATTTTAGTCACCTCTTAACACCAGCATGGCTTACGAAGGAAGAATTCTGTTCCACTTACCCATGTTTATGAGACAGAAAAATGGACACCAGCAATCCTACCATCATGTAAAACAATTACAGGTTTCCGTTTTACACTCACTTGGCAGGACGGTAGTACCTCCCTGGGTGGTTGTTGTCTACCAACCTACTACCACAGGACGGTAGTACCTCCCTGGGTGGTTGTTGTCTACCAACCTACTACCACAGGACGGTAGTACCTCCCTGGGTGGTTGTTGTCTACCATCCTACTACCACAGGACGGTAGTACCTCCCTGGGTGGTTGTTGTCTACCAACCTACTACCACAGGATGGTAGTACCTCCCTGGGTGGTTGTTGTCTACCAACCTACTACCACAGGACGGTAGTACCTCCCTGGGTGGTTGTCTACCAACCTACTACCACAGGATGGTAGTACCTCCCTGGGTGGTTGTTGTCTACCAACCCACTACCACAGGACGGTAGTACCTCCTTGGGTGGTTGTTGTCTACCAACCTACTACCACAGGACGGAAGTACCTCCCTGGGTGGTTGTCTACCAACCTACTACCACAGGATGGTAGTACCTCCCTGGGTGGTTGTTGTCTACCAACCTACTACCACAGAACTGTAGTACCTCCCTGGGTGGTTGTTGTCTACCAACCTACTACCACAGGATAATAGTACCTCCCTGGGTGGTTGTTGTCTACCAACCTACTACCACAGGACGGTAGTACCTCCCTGGGTGGTTGTTGTCTACCAGTCTACTACCACAGGACGGTAGTACCTCCGTGGGTGGTTGTTGTCTACCAACCTACTACCACAGAACGGTAGTACCTCCCTGGGTGGTTGTTGTCTACCAACCTACTACCACAGGACGGTAGTACCTCCCTGGGTGGTTGTTGTCTACCAACCTACTACCACAGGACGGTAGTACCTCCCTGGGTGGTTGATGTCTACCAACCTTCTACCACAGGACGGTAGTACCTCCCTGGGTGGTAGTTGTCTACCAACCTACTACCACAGGACGGTAGTACCTCCCTGGGCGGTTGTTGTCTACCAACCTACTACCACAGGACGGTAGTACCTCCCTGGGTGGTTGTTGTCTACCAACCTACTACCACAGGACGGTAGAACCTCCCTGGGCGGTTGCTGTCTACCAACCTACTAACACAGGACGGTAGTACCTCCCTGGGTGGTTGTTGTCTACCAACCTACTACCCCAGGACGGTAGTACCACCCTGGGTGGTTGTTGTCTACCAACCTACTACCACAGGACGGTAGTACCTCCCTGGGTGGTTGTCTACCAACCTACTACCACAGGACGGTAGTACATCCCTGGGTGGTTGTCTACCAACCTCCTACCACAGGACGGTAGTACCTCCCTGGGTGGTTGTCTACCAACCTACTACCACAGGACGGTAGTACCTCCCTGGGTGGTTGTCTACCAACCTACTACCACAGGACGGTAGTATCTCCCTGGGTGGTTGTCTACCAACCTACTACCACAGGACGGTAGTACCTCCCTGGGTGGTTGTTTACCAACCTACTACCACAGGACGGTAGTACCTCCCTGGGTGGTTGGTATCTACCAACCTACTACCACAGGACGGTAGTACCTCCCTGGGTGGTTGTCTACCAACCTACTACCACAGGACGGTAGTACCTCCCTGGGTGGTTGGTGTCTACCAACCTGCTACCACAGGACGGTAGTACCTCCCTGGGTGGTTGTTGTCTAGCAACCTACTACCACAGGACGGTAGTACCTCCCTGGGTGGTTGTTGTCTACCAACCTACTACCAAAGGATGGTAGTACCTCTCTGGGTGGTTGTTGTCTACCAACCTACTACCACAAGACGGTAGTACCTCCCTGGGTGGTTGTTGTCTACCAACCTACTACCAAAGGATGGTAGTACCTCCCTGGGTGGTTGTTGTCTACCAACCTACTACCAAAGGATGGTAGTACCTCCCTGGGTGGTTGTTGTCTACCAACCTACTACCACAAGACGGTAGTACCTCCCTGGGTGGTTGTTGTCTACCAACCTACTACCACAGGACGGTAGTACCTCCCTGGGTGGTTGTTGTCTACCAACCTACTACCACAGGATGGTAGTACCTCCCTGGGTGGTTGTTGTCTACAAACCTACTACCACAGGACGGTAGTACCTCCCTGGGTGGTTGGTGTCTACCAACCTACTACCACAGGACGGTAGTACCTCCCTGGGTGGTTGGTGTCTACCAACCTACTACCACAGGACGGTAGTACCTCCCTGGGTGGTTGTCTACCAACCTACTTCCACAGGACGGTAGTACCTCCCTGGGTGGTTGTTGTCTACCAACCTACTACCACAGGATAGTAGTACCTCCCTGGGTGGTTGTTGTCTACCAACCCACTACCACAGGACGGTAGTACCTCCCTGGGTGGTTGTCTACCAACCTACTACCACAGGACGGTAGTACCTCCCTGGGTGGTTGTTGTCTACCAACCTAATACCACAGGACGGTAGTACCTCCCTGGGTGGTTGTTGTCTACCAACCTACTACCACAGGACGGTAGTACCTCCCTGGGTGGTTGTTGTCTACCAACCTACTACCACAGGACGGTAGTACCTCCCTGGGTGGTTGTTGTCTACCAACCTACTACCACAGGACGGTAGTACCTCCCTGGGTGGTTGTTGTCTACCAACCTAATACCACAGGACGGTAGTACCTCCCTGGGTGGTTGTCTACCAACCTAATACCACAGGACGGTAGTACCTCCCTGGGTGGTTGTTGTCTACCAACCTAATACCACAGGACGGTAGTACCTCCCTGGGTGGTTGTTGTCTACCAACCTAATACCACAGGACGGTAGTACCTCCCTGGGTGGTTGTTGTCTACCAACCTAATACCACAGGACGGTAGTACCTCCCTGGGTGGTTGTCTACCAACCTACTACCACAGGACGGTAGTACCTCCCTGGGTGGTTGTTGTCTACCAACCTACTACCACAGGACGGTAGTACCTCCCTGGGTGGTTGTTGTCTACCATCCTACTACCACAGGACCGTAGTACCTCCCTGGGTGGTTGTTGTCTACCAACCTAATACCACAGGACGGTAGTACCTCCCTGGGTGGTTGTCTACCAACCTACTACCACAGGACGGTAGTACCTCCCTGGGTGGTTGTTGTCTACCAACCTACTACCACAGGACGGTAGTACCTCCCTGGGTGGTTGTTGTCTACCATCCTACTACCACAGGACCGTAGTACCTCCCTGGGTGGTTGTTGTCTACCAACCTACTACCACAGGACGGTAGTACCTCCCTGGGTGGTTGTTGTCTACCAACCTACTACCACAGGACGGTAGTACCTCCCTGGGTGGTTGTTGTCTACCAACCTACTACCACAGGACGGTAGTACCTCCCTGGGTGGTTGTTGTCTACCAACCTACTACCACAGGACGGTAGTACCTCCCTGGGTGGTTGTTGTCTACCAACCTACTACCACAGGACGGTAGTACCTCCCTGGGTGGTTGTCTACCAACCTACTACCTAGGAATAACTATAGTTATCAGTTATAACTATACCTGAAGTATACCTGGAGTGGGTTTCGGGGGTCAACGCCCCCGCGGCCCGGTCTGAGTCCAGGCCTCATGGTGCATCAGAGCCTGATCAACCAGACTGTCATCAGTAATAAAATAACTATAGTTATCACTTATATAACTTTTCCGTAAGAAATTCTAATTTTTTGAAAAAAAAAATCCCGTCACAGTTTTTATATATGAAACAATGTACAGTGTCTTACAGTATTTTTTTTGATGAGAAAACTTTTCACGATTCATTTTTTTTATAAATTTCAACTTTGTCGATGTTTTTTGTTCATAGAGGAAGAGTTAGAAATTTTGATTTTTTTTTTGTGTCATTCCAACTTTGACATGCGTCATTCCCACTTTGACATGCGTCATTCCCACTCTGACATGCGTCATTCCCACTTTGACATGCGTCATTCCCACTTTGACATGCGTCATTCCCACTTTGACATGCGTCATTCCCACTTTGACATGCGTCATTCCCACTTTGACATGCGTCATTCCCACTTTGACATGCGTCATTCCCACTTTGACATGCGTCATTCCCACTTTGACATGCGTCATTCCCACTTTGACATGCATCATTCCCACTTTGACATGCGTCATTCCCACTTTGACATGCGTCATTCCCACTTTGACATGCGTCATTCCCACTTTGACATGCGTCATTCCAACTCTGACATGCGTCATTCCCACTTTGACATGCGTCATTCCCACTTTGACATGCGTCATTCCCACTTTGACATGCGTCATTCCCACTTTGACATCTCATTCCAACTCTGACAAGCGTCATTCCCACTTTGACATGCGTCATTCCCACTTTGACATGCGTCATTCCCACTTTGACATGCGTCATTCCCACTTTGACATACGTCATTCCCACTTTGACATGCGTCATTCCCACTTTGACATGCGTCATTCCCACTCTTGATTCCCACTTTGACATGCGTCATTCCCACTTTGACATACGTCATTCCCACTCTGACATGCGTCATTCCCACTTTGACATGCGTCATTCCCACTCTGACATGCGTCATTCCCACTTTGACATGCGTCATTCCCACTTTGACATGCGTCATTCCCACTTTGACATGCGTCATTCCAACTCTGAAACACATCTGCAACTTATGACTATTACTACTGCTACTTTAAATAATACTACTAGTACTATTATTACTACTACTTCTACTACTGCTACTACCCAGCTACCACTACTACTATTGCTACTACTACTACAACTACTAGTACTATTAAAAGCACTACCACTACTGACCCCACCCCTACTATTACTACTACTTCTACTACTGCTACTACCCTGCTACCACTACTACTATAGCTACTACTACTACAACTACTAGTACTATTAAAAGCACTACCACTACTGACCCCACCCCTACTATTACTACTACTTCTACTACAACTACTACCCTGCTACCACTACTACTATTGCTACTACTACTACAACTACTAGTACTATTAAAAGCACTACCACTACTGACCCCACCCCTATTACTACTACTTTTACTACAACTACTACCCTGCTACCACTACTACTATTACTACTACTACTGAGATTAGTGTTGTTTGGTGTCCCCAGGAGTGTTGAGCATCGGTCTGGAGCCCAGCTGGAAGCATCTTATACCACCACGACAGAGAACTGTCTTGTCAGAAGGTCACTGTGTGTCCGAGTGTACCCAGGCTGCCCTGTCTCCCACTGGTGAGTAGAAGGTCACTGTGTGTCCGAGTGTATCCAGGCTGCCCTGTCTCCCACTGGTGAGTAGAAGGTCACTGTGTGTCCGAGTGTACCCAGGCTGCCCTGTCTCCCACTGGTGAGTAGAAGGTCACTGTGTGTCCGAGTGTACCCAGGCTGCCCTGTCTCCCACTGGTGAGTAGAAGGTCACTGTGTGTCCGAGTGTACCCAGGCTGCCCTGTCTCCCACTGGTGAGTAGAGAGAGAGAGAGAGAGAGAGAGAGAGAGAGAGAGAGAGAGAGAGAGAGAGAGAGAGAGAGAGAGAGAGAGAGAGAGAGAGAGAGAGAGAGAGAGAGAGAGAGAGAGAGAGAGAGAGAGAGAGAGAGAGAGAGAGAGTTTGATTATCAATAAGGGCCATTAATAACCAGTAAACACACACACAAAAATATGCATACAAATACACATATACAAACACACACACACACACACACACAAATAAATCACACTAACAGGCAAACGATAAATAAAAGAAACGAGAGAGAGAGAGAGAGAGAGAGAGAGAGAGAGAGAGAGAGAGAGAGAGACAAAACGAAAAAGAGCGAACAAAGATAAATCAAAACAAAGGAAGAAGAAAAATCAACAATAGCTACAACAACAACAACAACAACAGTAGCAGCAGAAACAAAAGAAAGACGTCATATCAACACTTGCGTCTTGTTCCTTCGGTCAGTCGGCCGACAAAGAGAAATTACGTTTATACCTACGAGAAAGCGAATAGTTCGGGCGAACTTCAGTCAGAAGAGGTTGAGAGGAAGAGGGGAACAGAAGAGGGGAGAAGAGAGAGCGGGGAAGTGGGGGAAGTGAAGAGGGAGTGAAGGAGGCGGCGAAGTGTTTTCATGGTAGTGGTGAATTATAGTGGTGGTGGTGCTGACAGAAACAGCGAATTGTCTTTGAAAAACAGCGTTTTGGGTCGAGGTCTGGTTGCTTGTTAGTAGCGGGGGGGGGGGGGGGGGGGGGGGTTGTAGTAGTGGTGGGGGTCATCGTGGTGGAGGTGGTCATAGTGGTGGAGGTGGTGGTGGTCATAGTGGTGGAGGTGGTGGTGGTCATAGTGGTGGAGGTGGTGGTCATAGTGGTGGAGGAGGTGGTGGTCATAGTGGTGGAGGTGGTGGTGGTCATAGTGGTGGAGGTGGTGGTGGTCATAGTGGTGGTAGCGGTAGTGATGGTGGAGAGGATGGTAGTGGTGGTGGTAATGGTGGTTAGATGGTTGTGATGGTATATTTGTGGAGGAGGATTGTCTTGGCTATATCTTGGCTATGTCTTGGCTATATCTTGGCTATATCTTGGCTATGTCTTGGCTATATCTTGGCTATATCTTGGCTATATCTTGGCTATATCTTAGCTATATCTTGGCTATGTCTTGGCTATATCTTAGCTATATCTTGCTATGTCTTGGCTATATCTTGGCTATGTCTTGGCTATGTCTTGGCTATATCTTGGCTATATCTTGGCTATATCTTGGCTATGTCTTGGCTATATCTTGGCTATATCTTGGCTATGTCTTGGCTATATCTTGGCTATATCTTGGCTATATCTTGGCTATGTCTTGGCTATATCTTGGCTATATCTCGGCTATATCTTGGCTATATCTTGGCTATATCTTGGCTATATCTTGACTATATCTCGGCTATATGTTGGCTATATCTTGGCAGAAGGTAGTGTTTACCCTGGCCACAAGACCACCATTAATAAGCTACCGCAGTAATGTAATAAGCGATTGAAATGATCTATCGTAGTGGTGTAGTGAGAACAATATCTGACAATACTGGAATGTCTCTCATTAGCTCTATATGCAATGTGCGGCTCATCTTCTGTGGGTTCCTCCTGTGGTATGTCTGTTTCGTAGCGTTTTTGGTGCAATGTTTGTTCCATATAGAAAACAGACGACTCTGATGTGTGTAATATATACAACAGACGTCTGTTATCTCTGTTGTGTGTAATATACAAAACAAACAGATAACAACACAAGCAGACTTAGCTTTCACGGTGACAAAACTTAGCTTTTTATAGAGCTTTATCTAGAATTGTAGATATAAATCCAGATATACTCCTGTAAACTCTTTTGAGGCCTAGTTCCTAAAAATTTGTGTATCCATATGCTCTTGCACTACCATCCACTGGACGGATATGAGGTGCACAAAGTATCCACTACCATCCACTGGATGGATATGAGGTGCACAAAGTATCCACTACCATCCACTGGATGGATATGAGGTACACAAAGTATCCACTACCATCCACTGGACGGATATGAGGTACACAAAGTATCCACTACCATCCACTGGACGGATATGAGGTACACAAAGTATCCACTACCATCCACTGGATGGATATGAGGTACACAAAGTATCCACTACCATCCACTGGACGGATATGAGGTACACAAAGCAGCCACTACCATCCACAGGATGGATATGAGGTACACAAAGTACCATGGGTGTAACATGGAGATGAACTATGTTCATGTACCATGGAGAGGAACCTCATGACCATTGTCAGGTCACAACTGAGGCGAGAAAATAAGAGA
The DNA here is from genome assembly GCF_038502225.1 of Cherax quadricarinatus. Taxonomy (NCBI): domain Eukaryota; kingdom Metazoa; phylum Arthropoda; class Malacostraca; order Decapoda; family Parastacidae; genus Cherax; species Cherax quadricarinatus. The sequence goes on along the minus strand of NC_091385.1, from coordinate 5,792,480 downwards.
AGGCTGGAAGACAGTGTGTGCTGGAACGAAGCAGCTACAGTATTAGGAGAGAAAAGGTAAGGGAAGCGGTAGAACCATTGCAAGATTACGAACGCTGATGTGGTCAGTACAATTTCGTAAAGGCAAACCACGGAACGGGTGGGGGTTGAACCCTTGGCAAGTGAGTCATAAATCTCACAGGACAGTGCGTTAACCACTGGGCCAGATGGCTGTAATAAGATTCATCCAACTAGGTATATTTCTATACACTATAGGAAAGTTATCATGGGCCACCACTGTGACCATAAATACAAGTTTTTTAACAGACGAATCCCACACCAGCGTGGCTGTGTCATACTCTAGCTCGAGTCCCTTCAAAAGCTACCACCATGATTCACGAAATCCCTACACGACTGCAAACAAATCACAGAACGGGTGGGATTTAAACCCATAGCATTTGAAAGTTAAGACACATGTGCAACATCTGGATATCTTTATTGTGGACGTTTCGCCATCCAGTGGCTTTATTAATACAGATTCTAGGACATAATTAGAAGACAGAACTATATACAAAAGATGAGGTAATCAGTCCCTCAGCCCTGGAGTTAGTGTTGACAGCATCGTGGTGGCGGAGAGTCTGGAGCAAAGGCAAGAAGACTGGCGGTTATATAGGCGTCAGTGGATAGGGACGTGTAGCAGACGAGGGCATAGTCACTGGTAGGCGGGATTCCCCAGTGGAAGTAGGTCCTACCCGAAGGGATTGGTTAGTTGTAGCAGCCGTGAAGAAGGTCTTCTAGATGTCCTCTGAACCTAGATTCCATGATGCTGCAGTGTCTGACAAGTTGTACAAGAAAGGTATAAAATACCGACAATATGAAAGTTAAGACAAATGTGCAACATCTGGATATCTTTATTGTAGACGTTTCGCCCTCCAGTGGCTTTATCAATACAGATCCTAGCATTTGAGAATGCTATTATGGTGTGATAGCACAAACTCAAAAGTTATAACAAAAAAAGGCTAATATACATTTAATTTTCCGACGAATGGAACACAGTAAACAAAAGAAAAATTGAACAAGAGCGAGGTAAAAAGTTGGGTACTCCAAGGCACTGCCCTGGTACCTCTGCTGTTTTATCTTCATGACTTAGATAACAAATCTATGAAGGCAGGAAAACTCTCCAATTATATTTCAGGTATATCACAGCTATAGGAAGGAGATCAAGTACTGGGCAGGAAAAGCAGCTACAGGGAGGAAGGGCAAGTGTAGGGTAAGGGAACCAGCTATAGGAAGGGAGGGTAAGTGTAAAGTAAGGGAACCAGCTATAGGAAGGGAGGGCAAGTGTAAAGTAAGGGATCCAGCTATAGGAAGGGAGGGCAAGTGTAAAGTAAGGGAACCAGCTTTAGGAAGGGAGGGTAAGTGTAAAGTAAGGGAACCAGCTTTAGGAAGGGAGGGTAAGTGTAAAGTAAGGGAACCAGCTTTAGGAAGGGAGGGTAAGTGTAAAGTAAGGGAACCAGCTTTAGGAAAGGAGGGTAAGTGTAAAGTAAGGGAACCAGCTATAGGAAGGGAGGGTAAGTGTAAAGTAAGGGAACCAGCTATAGGAAAGGAGGGTAAGTGTAAAGTAAGGGAACCAGCTTTAGGAAGGGAGGGTAAGTGTAAAGTAAGGGAACCAGCTTTAGGAAGGGAGGGTAAGTGTAAAGTAAGGGAACCAGCTTTAGGAAGGGAGGGTAAGTGTAAAGTAAGGGAACCAGCTTTAGGAAGGGAGGGTAAGTGTAAAGTAAGGGAACCAGCTATAGGTAGAAAGGGCAAGTGTAGGGTAAGGTAACTAGCTATAGGGAGGGAGGGAATGTCAGGATAGAGAGATATTTACCTCATGTGCAGTAATAGTCTGACTGATCACCTCTCTCCCCTCCCTAATGGCTGGTGTTTTATTTGAAGGTTAGATAGCAGGTGTGTGTGTGTGTGCGTGTGTGTGTTCGTATATGTGTTCGTGTGTGTGTGTGTGTTCGTATATGTGTTCGTGTGTGTGTGTTCGTGTATGTGTTCGTGTGTGTGTGTGTGTGTGTGTGTGTGTGTGTGTGTGTGTGTGTGTGTGTGTGTGTGTGTGTGTAGGGGGGAGGTTTGATCCGAGTCTTTGAATCAAGAGCCCTTCACTCACGTAACCCATGTTTTTCCTCCTTTAGGCATCAACCCATGCTTCTCCCCATTTCCAGGCATCAATGTAACCCGTGCTTCTCTCTTCAGACATCAATACAACCATGATTGTCTTCCCTCCTTCAGGCATCAATGAAACCCATGATTATCTTCCCTCCTTCAAGCATCAATGTAACCCATGATTATCTTCCCTCCTTCAAGCATCAATGTAACCCATGATTATCTTCCCTCCTTCAAGCATCAACGAAACCCATGATTATCTTCCCTCCTTCAAGCATCAATGAAACCCATGATTATCTTCCCTCCTTCAAGCATCAATGTAACCCATGATTATCTTCCCTCCTTCAAGCATCAATGTAACCCATGATTATCTTCCCTCCTTCAAGCATCAATGTAACCCATGACTGTCCTCCTTCAGGCATCAATTTAACCCATGATTGTCTTCTCTCCTTCAGGCATCAATGTCTTCGCAGTGATCCTGCACACTCATCTGCTGGGACGTAAAGTGCGGGTGCGTCACCTTCGCCAGGGCCGGGAGCTGGAGCCCATAGCTCAGGATAACAACTATGATTTTAACTACCAAGAGTACAGAGCTCTCAAACTTCCTCGGTCAATTCTACCCGTAAGTTTGACTGGTTCATGGGTTTAAAGCCTATCTACTACACAGTGGTCATTAAGGCTGCATGTCAGATGTATATCAACAGTCAAGAATACTTTAATACCTAAAGTAGGTATATATCTGTGTATATACACAGAGATATACATCTTCGGTGTATATCTCAGTGTATATATGCGAGTGTGCGCGCGTTTGTGTGTATTCACTTACCTATTTATGCTTACGTATTTGTGGTTTCAAGAGTCGAGTCACATCTCCTGGCCCCGCCTCTTCACTGTGTATGTATATATATATATATATATATATATATATATATATATATATATATATATATATATATATATATATATATATATATATATGCATATATGCACAATAAGATCACAGTAAACAGGTGATTTCAGAATATGCAGAACAACCACTGTGAAAGAATAGTGAAATTCCAGTGGGCCTGCTGCAGTGTTCTCTTTCTTATGATTCACATGTCGTCGCGCGTCAGGTGTTGCTTTGTGGGATGTGATGGTGAGGTGTGGTATAGACCATTTATATTCCTTCCTTTGATGTATTACTTTTATTGCTCTTTAATAATGTGAGTAGTCACGAAGGCGCTTGGAATTTCACTATTCTTTCACAGTGGTTGTTTTGCAAATATATATATATATATATATATATATATATATATATATATATATATATATATATATATATATATATATATATATATATATATATATATATTACTGAAGGTAAATGTGTGTTTATAACCCTCCCACCTCGCTACAGTTCAGTCGTCAAAACAATAATCTCCTTCATTACTAACTCTCCTAAGCTTCCTCAACACACCATTCATTTATATTTATAATATTAGTCAATTACTCTTGCTTTTAGAGAGTTAGTCTTGCTTCTAGAGAAGAATTAGTCTCGCTTCTAGAGAAATAGTTATTCTTGCTTCTAGAGAAATAGTCTCGCTTCTAGAGAAATAGTTATTCTTGCTTCTAGAGAAAGAGTTGTCTTGCTTCTAGAGAAAGAGTTAGTCTTGCTTCTAGGTAGACAGACAGCATCGCAGGTAATGAGACTACTGTTATTACTGCCCTGGTCTAAACTACCTTGCGTTTCTGTGGGAGTCTGTCTCTCCCTCTCCCTCCCTGCTTTCCTTTCGCTTCTCTTTTCTCTCTCTCTCCCCCTCTCCATGTCCTCCCCTTTTTTCCTCGCACTCTCATACACGTTCTTCTGCTATGCTCGCCTCGTTCAGGATGTAGTTGCACCAACTCTCTCACTATTAGTCTTCTAATGATCCCGTTGGCGAGAGGAACCTTCACACTTCAGCATGTAGGCGCACCGCGTGCGCATTCTTCCACTTCGCGCGGACACTTTGGTCTACAGGAAGCAGACACTTCCCTACTGAAGGACACTTTGGGTATCTTGAGCAGCTTGGGACACGACCAAAGACGCTAGTAGCGATCACAGCCGTCCGGACTCTCTCAGATCGAGCCGCGGGGGCGCTGACCCCCGAAACTCTCTTCAGGTAGAATGCAGGTATACTTCGAGGTCATCTCCTCAACGATACTCCAGCCGATGAAATCGGTCGTCAAGAGAGCTGACAGAAATATCAACCTTTCTCCTGACGCCCTACGAAAAATAACCAGAGGGACAGAACACAGACGGTGCAATAATGTTAGAATTACCGACAGCATTTTAGGTAAAAGAATACAAGTAAGGACACGGCTTGATAAAGTTCCTAGAGAGCGAAACGTTACCACAATATAATGACACATTAGTTTCACCTGTGTCCTTTTACCCAACAGAACCCAGAGACTAAGACTAAAGTCACCATTATTGCTTCCATGTTAAAACTCTGGTTCTTTAATATGCCCACAACCACCACTGCTTCAACGATAAACGTAAGACTATAACCTCGGGTGGGGATCGAACTCACGGTAAGTGAGTCGAAAAGCTATGCTTTCGTGACTCATGGTAAGGAGAATATGATAATGCAATAGAATACCGACAAGTTGATAAGACGCATGCGCAATATTCAGGTAACTGTATTCCGAAACGTTTCTGCTGCCTCCTCTGTACTCGACTGAAGAAACCTACTGGGTAGGCGAAACGTTTGGAAATGAAGTTACTTAATGTTGCCCATGCGTCTTAAGGACTCCACATTTGCTGCTGTAGCATCAAACACCACAACATGGAGTCTGACCACTATATAACCCAGGCTGGACTTGTTACTCCTTCACTCACACCACCATCAACTACCCCGTCAACACTAACAACTTGTAGTTAATAATTCAAGCTGGACCGAAACGTCGTCAGAAGTTTCATTCTCCTATTTGAGGGTTATTTTTGTATGGAACTTTGCTCAGTTTGCAGTTCTGCCTTCCCCGGGTTATCCTGGGTGGCTAACCCTCCCTACCCCGGGGTTATCCTGGGTGGCTAACCTTCCCTTCCCCGGGGTTATCCTGGGTGGCTAACCTTCCCTTCCCCGGGGTTATCCTGGGTGGCTAACCTTCCCTTCCCCGGGGTTATCCTGGGTGGCTAACCTTCCCTTCCCCGGGGTTATCCTGGGTGGCTAACCTTCCCTTCCCCTGGGTTATCCTGGGTGGCTAACCTTCCCTTCCCCGGGGTTATCCTGGGTGGCTAACCTTCCCTTCCCCGGGGTTATCCTGGGTGGCTAACCTTCCCTTCCCCGGGGTTATCCTGGGTGGCTAACCCTCCCTCCCCCGGGGTTATCCTGGGTGGCTAACCTTCCCTTCCCCGGGGTTATCCTGGGTGGCTAACCTTCCCTTCCCCGGGGTTATCCTGGGTGGCTAACCTTCCCTTCCCCGGGGTTATCCTGGGTGGCTAACCTTCCCTTCCCCGGGGTTATCCTGGGTGGCTAACCTTCCCTTCCCCGGGGTTATCCTGGGTGGCTAACCCTCCCTCCCCCGGGGTTATCCTGGGTGGCTAACCCTCCCTACCCCGGGTTATCCTGGGTGGCTAACCCTCCCTCCCCCGGGGTTATCCTGGGTGGGTAACCTTCCCTACCCCGGGTTATCCTGGGTGGCTAACCCTCCCTCCCCCGGGGTTATCCTGGGTGGCTAACCTTCCCTACCCCGGGTTATCCTGGGTGGCTAACCCTCCCTCCCCCGGGGTTATCCTGGGTGGCTAACCCTCCCTACCCCGGGTTATCCTGGGTGGCTAACCCTCCCTACCCCGGGTTATCCTGGGTGGCTAACCCTCCCTCCCCCGGGGTTATCCTGGGTGGCTAACCTTCCCTACCCCGGGTTATCCTGGGTGGCTAACCCTCCATCCCCCGGGGTTATCCTGGGTGGCTAACCTTCCCTACCCCGGGTTATCCTGGGTGGCTAACCCTCCCTCCCCCGGGGTTATCCTGGGTGGCTAACCTTCCCTACCCCGGGTTATCCTGGGTGGCTAACTTTCCCTACCCCGGGTTATCCTGGGTGGCTAACCCTCCCTACCCCGGGTTATCCTGGGTGGCTAACCCTCCCTACCCCGGGTTATCCTGGATGGCTAACCCTCCCTACCCCGGGTTATCCTGGGTGGCTAACCTTCCCTACCCCGGGTTATCCTGGGTGGCTAACCTTCCCTTCCCCGGGTTGTCCTGGATGGCTAACCTTCCCTACCCCGGGTTATCCTGGGTGGCTAACCCTCCCTACCCCGGGTTATCCTGGGTGGCTAACCTTCCCTACCCCGGGTTATCCTGGGTGGCTAACCTTCCCTACCCCGGGTTATCCTGGGTGGCTAACCCTCCCTACCCCGGGTTATCCTGGATGGCTAACCTTCCATACCCCGGGTTATCCTGGATGGCTAACCTTCCCTACCCCGGGTTATCCTGGATGGCTAACCTTCCCTACCCCGGGTTATCCTGGATGGCTAACCCTCCCTACCCCGGGTTATCCTGGGTGGCTAACCCTCCCTACCCTGGGTTATCCTGGGTGGCTAACCTTCCCTACCCCGGGTTATCCTGGATGGCTAACCTTCCCTACCCTGGGTTATCCTGGATGGCTAACCTTCCCTACCCTGGGTTATCCTGGATGGCTAACCTTCCCTACCCCGGGTTATCCTGGATGGCTAACCTTCCCTACCCCGGGTTATCCTGGATGGCTAACCCTCCCTACCCCGGGTTATCCTGGGTGGCTAACCCTCCCTACCCTGGGTTATCCTGGGTGGCTAACCTTCCCTACCCCGGGTTATCCTGGATGGCTAACCTTCCCTACCCTGGGTTATCCTGGGTGGCTAACCTTCCCTACCCCGGGTTATCCTGGATGGCTAACCCTCCCTACCCCGGGTTATCCTGGATGGCTAACCTTCCCTACCCCGGGTTATCCTGGATGGCTAACCCTCCCTACCCCGGGTTATCCTGGATGGCTAACCTTCCCTACCCCGGGTTATCCTGGATGGCTAACCTTCCCTACCCTGGGTTATCCTGGATGGCTAACCTTCCCTACCCTGGGTTATCCTGGATGGCTAACCTTCCCTACCCCGGGTTATCCTGGATGGCTAACCTTCCCTACCCCGGGTTATCCTGGATGGCTAACCCTCCCTACCCCGGGTTATGCTGGGTGGCTAACCCTCCCTACCCTGGGTTATCCTGGGTGGCTAACCTTCCCTACCCCGGGTTATCCTGGATGGCTAACCTTCCCTACCCTGGGTTATCCTGGGTGGCTAACCTTCCCTACCCCGGGTTATCCTGGATGGCTAACCCTCCCTACCCCGGGTTATCCTGGATGGCTAACCCTCCCTACCCCGGGTTATCCTGGATGGCTAACCCTCCCTACCCCGGGTTATCCTGGGTGGCTAACCCTCCCTACCCCGGGTTATCCTGGATGGCTAACCTTCCCTACCCCGGGTTATCCTGGATGGCTAACCCTCCCTACCCCAGGTTATCCTGGATGGCTAACCCTCCCTACCCCGGGTTATCCAGGATGGCTAACCCTCCCTACCCCGGGTTATCCTGGATGGCTAACCTTCCCTACCCCGGGTTATCCTGGGTGGCTAACCCTCCCTACCCCGGGTTATCCTGGATGGCTAACCCTCCCTACCCCGGGTTATCCTGGATGGCTAACCTTCCCTACCCCAGGTTAATTATTATTATTATAATCAAGGGGGAAGCGCTAAACCCGTAGGATTATACAGCGCCCAGGGGGGGATGTGGAAGGCATTCAGGCTTAATTCGGGGAACTGGAGCACAGATCCAATTCCCTAAATCAAGAGCCCCTCACCAACATCAAGGAACCTTCCATGAGGGGACCCCAGGTTAAAAATCAGCACAAATCTTCAATAATCTAAAAATTTTATAAGTTTAACAACAACGACAGACTCGTTAGGTAAGACACATATGCAACAGTTAGGTATCTTTATTGTGAAACGTTTCGCCTACACAGTAGGCGAAACGTTTCACAATAAAGATACCTAACTGTTGCATATGTGTCTTACCTAACAACCTGTCGGTATTTTATACCATTTTAATGTTCAACGACAGACTCACTTACCTGTCGAAAGCAATGTTCAGGAGGGTCAAGAATACTTCATCTGGAAATATTAACACAAATGCAGTATAATGTGATCCTTTATTGACAACGTTTCACCCACACAGTGGGCTTTTTCAAGTCACAAACGGATCTGAACATTAAAATGGTATAAAATACCGACAGGTTGTTAGGTAAGACACATATGCAACAGTTAGGTATCTTTATTATGAAACGTTTCGCTTACACAGTAGGCTTCTTCAGTCGAGTACAGAAAAGGACTGATTACATCGTCTTCAAGTATCTTCTGCTTCTATCAACTTTTCTGTACTCGACTGAAGAAGCCTACTGTGTAGGCGAAACGTTTCATAATAAAGATACCTAACTGTTGCATATGTGTCTTACCTAACACACACACGGATCTGTGTGTGTGACTTGAAAAAGCCCACTGTGTGGGCGAAACGTTGTCAATAAAGGATCACATTATACTGCATTTGTGTTTATATTTCCATTGTGTCGGTATTTTATACCATTTATTTCCAACTCATGAATTCCAAAGGAGCAGCTGAGTTCTTCCTGTCTACCGTGCCTGTTAGTCAACTCCTACTTTAAGCCATATGTCTGCTTGTTCCTGCCTGTCTGCTGGTACATAATGTACCCTCGTAGCGTCTGCTTGTTCCTGCCTGTCTGCTGGTACATAATGTACCCTCGTAGGGTCTGCTTGTTCCTGCCTGTCTGCTGGTACATAATGTACCCTCGTAGGGTCTGCTTGTTCCTGCCCGTCTGCTGGTACATAATGTACCCTCGTAGCGTCTGCTTGTTCCTGCCTGTCTGCTGGTGTATAATGTACCCTCGTAGGGTCTGCTTGTTCCTGCCTGTCTGCTGGTACATAATGTACCCTCGTAGCGTATGCTTGTTCCTGCCTGTCTGCTGGTACATAATGTACCCTCGTAGGGTCTGCTTGTTCCTGCCCGTCTGCTGGTACATAATGTACCCTCGTAGGGTCTGCTTGTTCCTGCCTGTCTGCTGGTACATAATGTACCCTCGTAGGGTCTGCTTGTTCCTGCCCGTCTGCTGGTACATAATGTACCCTCGTAGCGTCTGCTTGTTCCTGCCTGTCTGCTGGTACATAATGTACCCTCGTAGGGTCTGCTTGTTCCTGCCCGTCTGCTGGTACATAATGTACCCTCGTAGCGTCTGCTTGTTCCTGCCTGTCTGCTGGTACATAATGTACCCTCGTAGGGTCTGCTTGTTCCTGCCTGTCTGCTGGTACATAATGTACCCTCGTAGCGTCTGCTTGTTCCTGCCTGTCTGCTGGTACATAATGTACCCTCGTAGGGTCTGCTTGTTCCTGCCTGTCTGCTGGTACATAATGTACCCTCGTAGCGTCTGCTTGTCTGCTGGTACATAATGTACCCTCGTAGCGTCTGCTTGTTCCTGCCTGTCTGCTGGTACATAATGTACCCTCGTAGGGTCTGCTTGTTCCTGCCTGTCTGCTGGTACATAATGTACCCTCGTAGCGTCTGCTTGTCTGCTGGTACATAATGTATCCTCGTAGCGTCTGCTTGTTCCTGCCTGTCTGCTGGTACATAATGTACCCTCGTAGCGTCTGCTTGTCTGCTGGTACATAATGTACCCTCGTAGCGTCTGCTTCTCTGTTGGTACATAATGTACCCCCGTAGTGTCTGCTTGTCTGCTGGTGCACAATGTACCCTTGTAGCGTCTGTTTGTCCCTGGTTCACCCGACTGTTGGGTCCAGCACTTGCAGGTTTTGTCTCCAGCATCATCGATCCAAACCCATTATTTTCTTGTCCCTGCTTCAGGTTCAGCTCTATGGTGTCTAATAGATATTCTTCTCTCTTATCTTTCAGTAATGTCAGTACTAACTTCCCCTTTGAAATAATGACCAAAATATCCCCTCGATGCAGGTTCCCCCTCTACATTTTCCCTCAGTAACCACCTGTTTATACCACCTACGCCACTTGTCAGCAGACCGTTGTGCAGTGAAGGCACTCCTAATACTCCCCTGATTTACTCCCCTAACACACTCACCTAACACTCGCCTAGCCCTCTCACCTAACACACTCACCTAACATACCTAACATACTCACCTAACATACCTAACACACTCACCTAACACTCGCCTAGCCCTCTCACCTAACACACTCACCTAACATACCTAACATACTCACCTAACATACCTAACACACTCACCTAACATACCTAACACACTCACCTAACACACTCCCATAACACACTCCCCTAACACACTCACCTAACACTCCCCTAACACACTTTTCCCTGGGCGACACTATCCTCTTAGGCACCTACTAGGTTCCACATACCTTCAAGGGAGTGAGGGCTCTTGATTAAAGGGCCTGGAGCAACCCTCTCCCCTTCCAAACATCATATATGTATAAAGTTATGTAACCCATATGGCTCACTCCTATAATGATGATAATATATACAACAAATTATTATAATTATCATCAGAGGAAAACATATTAAAATTGCAGAACAAAAATAAAAAATAAAAATTAATTTCCAGGAATAGAAATTATATTACACAGTATTATTAAAAAATTATTATAATTATTATGATGGGGAGTTAATATTTCTATTTCTGGTATTTTTATACTGTTACTAATAATGCTACAAATAATAATAATAATAATAATAATAATATCCCGCTGACTATTACTACTACAAATACTACTGTTACTACTACTACTATTGCTGTTGCTGCTACTGTTACTCTGCTACTACTACTGCTGTTATTATTATATAGTGCTGCTACTGTTACTACTGCTACTCTACTACTACTACTGCTGCTGCTGTTACTACTATTGCTGCTACTGTTACTACTGCTACTCTACTACTACTACTGCTGCTGCTGTTACTACTATTGCTGCTACTGTTACTACTGCTACTCTAGTACTACTACTGCTGTTACTACTATTGCTGCTACTGTTACTACTGCTACTCTAGTACTACTACTGCTGTTACTACTACTCTAGTACTACTACTGCTACTACTATTGCTGCTACTGTTACTACTGCTACTCTACTAGCTACTACTACTACTACTGTTACTACTGCTAAGTACTACTAATATATTGCTGCTACTGACTACTGGGAGACTGTTACACTGCTACTCTAGTACTACTACTGATACTATTGCTGCTACTGTTACTACTGCTACTCTAGTACTACTACTGCTGTTACTACTATTGCTGCTACTGAGAGTGATCGGAGAGTGTACATACAACAGTCGGGAGAGATCAAGCATCACTCTGGGAGGCTTTAAAACCAGAGATGAGATGTGTCTCTCGTATCTCTTCTACTGGCCCAGGGTGGACCTGTCTCTCTGTCACTCCAAGCCGTCTCTCAACACGGTCCTCCACTCGCTGGGCATCGAGGAGCTGTCAGCGTGAGTACTTTCACTTGGGGCTTGATACCTGTTTTCCCGTTACATTGCCAGAGTTGTCACTCTGACTCTCTTACTCTTACTCACTCACTCTCTCTCTCTCTCTCTCTCACTTCATATTAAGGTTGAGTGATTGAGAATCACTCAACCTTAATACTGTTTTATATCAAATCGATCCTTCACCTAGAAATATTACAGCCTACATCACCTAAAAATATTACAGCCTACATCACCTAAAAATATTACTACCTAACATTACCACCTGGAACATTACCACCTGGAACATTACCACCTAGAACAATACCACCTAGAACAATACCACCTAGAACAATACCACCTAGAACAATACCACCTAGAACAATACCACCTAAAACATTACCACCTAGAACATTACCACCTAAAACAAACATTACCACCTAGAACATTACCACCTAAAACAAACATTACCACCTAAAATATTACCACCTAAAACATTACCACCTGGACATTACCACCTAGAATATTACCACCTAAAACAACAGTGACTTAGCAAATTGAAATATCAAAGGCATAAATAAAGCAATGCTGCCATGTTGAAACCTGATCAAATTCCTTCTTCCCAGACGTAGGTACTAAATTACGTCACTCGGGGTTTTGACTACCTGCAGGGAACCATCCTACCTGGTTTGCTGCTAGCTTGTGTTGTTGTAGTGAAAGGTGGTACTTATTTTATGATAATGTAAACTTATGCTTCATGGAAACCGGTTAGCCGGGCCCGAGTCCTGGAAATGGGGAGTACATTGTGTGGACTCTGGAGGATGGGTGGGGAAAGTTGTAGTTCTGTAGGTAGGAAGTGCAGTGCCTGCACTCGGAAGGATGGGTGAGGAAGATGCAGTTCTGGAGATGGGAAGTACAGTACCTGCACTCTGAAGGATGGGTGAGGATGTTACAGTCCTGGAGGTGGGAAGTACAATGCCTGCATTCTGAAGGATGGGTGAGGATGTTAGTCCTGGAGGTGGGAAGTACAATGCCTGCACTCTGAAGGATGGGTGGGGATGTTACAGTCCTGGAGGTGGGAAGTACAGTGCCTGCACTCTGAAGGATGGGTGAGGATGTTAGAGATCAAGTCTGCCAGGACGCTATCGAAAGAGTGATGGTGTATGTGTTTTCTTCTTTGGGTCGCCCTACCTTGGTGGTCAACAATCGAAGTGGCAAATAAATTAAGATAAATTTCGATATCCAAAGCATTGTCAGAATTATACCCATCCCTTCAGCACATATAAACATTTCGTAAACACAGAAGTCTTGACCTACATCAGTGTGAGGGAGAGAGATGACGAGCGAGGTGGATGCATCTGACAAGGGTGGTGTTTAACACAGTTAAAACTGTATACAGTGGAGCCCCGGTTTTCGAACGTACCGGACGTTGAACAAACTGGTGTCCGAACAATTCTGTTCAGAAAAAAATGACCCGGTCTTTGAAGGTTTTTCCGGAGTCCGTACACGCTGACTTGTTTACAATTCAGTTGTAAAAAATCTTTACAGGAAAGCCTTATTTCCGGGTCACCATCTGGAACAGACCCGAGCCGGGACAAGACCGGCGAACCTACTACAGTACAGTTTCAAAAGTGCTTTGAAGTGACCTTTGAAACTGACCTAACTCTCAGACACTTCAACATCCTCCCAGGGAAATACTGTTTTGGACATCGAACTTTTTGCAGTTCGAAGACCACCTAGGAACCAACTAAGTTCAAATACCTGGGTTCCACTGTATATAGGTGTAATCTACCTTTCGTACCAACTGTGGGGACCAACAGTCTCGGAAAAGTTGACAAAAGAAAGCTATGAGAGAAAATATTTAGATTTCTCATTAAGTCCATTTGAATATTCCACATTTTCGTACCAACCTTACTTTGACAACTGCATTAATAGGCACACATTATATAATATGGTACAACAGCTTAACATGTATATTTTCTATAATGACAGAGATACAACGCAAGGATAAAAGGGGATACAAAGCTTAGCCAGCTTCGACGATACACGAAATATTCAATATGACTGGGAGAAACTCAATGCAAGAAATTTCCTGTGACAAGTAACCTTCAAAACGATATTCTGGGAGACATTGCAATGATTTTTAGTCTGGAAATAAGGTGAAAACCTCAGTTGTAAAAGGACACAGAAATGCAAAAACTGGGATGTTAGATTGCAAATATTTCGGTTCCATGTACCTAAGGTCGAGCGAGTTTCAAGTCAGTGGGTGCAAGTTGCAAACATTGCAGACTACACCAACAGGAGAGACAGAGACAGAGAGAGAGAGAGAGAGAGAGAGAGAGAGAGAGAGAGAGAGAGAGAGAGAGAGGAGGCAAACAATGGAGCTTATAGCACTTCGCCGTATCTTGCATCTGCTTGACATGTTGCAAGATTCTGTACGAGGCACAAGTACGCTCACACCTTGAGTATGCTCCACTTTCTTGGTTTGCCTGCCCCCCCCCTCTCATCTGCGACTGCTCGACAGAGTAGAGAACAGAGCAAGACGTCTCATCTCTCGCCTGGACCCATCCTGGATAGATCTGTCATTTCAGCAGAGCCTTCAACATAGGAGGGATGCGGGTGGTCTTACTGTTATGTACAAGGCCAATATTGTCAAAGTACCACACTTGGATCCACTTCGAGGACAGCGTGAAGTAAGCTTCTATACCACAAGACGGGCAGAAAGCAGCAACTTCACTCTGGCTGTACCCTTCCCCAGAACATCACTCCATCTGAGATCATATATACCCAGGATGACTCGAGTATGGAACATAGTCGTACAGCATAATGATGTCAACGAGATAAAGCCAGTTGATCAAATGAAAATGCTGGCCCACAGATGGCTCCAACTTCATCCTGTTCCCTACTTTTATGTCTCATAAAAACAAAAATGCTTGCAAATGAGCTGATGTAGGTAACAGCTCTTAGCTTGTCAATAAATTTAGGAATCCTTAACCTGTAAATAGCTTGACAATAAAGCTAGAGATCCTTAACCTAACCTTGTCAAACCCTGTGTAAAAAAAAAAACGAGAGAGAGAGAAAATGGATAATGTCTGGCCTCTCCAGTTCTTTCCTCAGGAGACGTGGTGGCTCCTTCCCACCAGCATCTCAAACGTCAAAGGCGTCAGCATCTCCGGCACGTTGCCTCCCTAAGGCCCAGCAGATCGATCGCCCCCCATCCTTATGCTGCAACAGATTACGTTTTCTCAGGAGGAGGAGGAGGTAGAGGGAGAACATGAGTAGGAAGAGTTGAGTAAGGAAGACGTGTGCAACACTTGGGTATCTTTTGTCGAAAGATTTCGAGAAAAAAGACACCCAAGTGTTGCACATGTGTCTTATTCATCAATAAAGACACCCAGGTGTTGCACGTGTGTCTTATTCATCAATAAAGACACCCAGGTGTTGTACATGTGTCATTAATCAACTTGTTGGTATTGTTGACAATTAATGGGATGAATAGAACGGACAAGAGGAAGAGCAGGAGGAAGAACAGGAAGTGCAAATAAAAGCAAGAGTTCTCTCTTGATGGCCGAATTCTTGTTCCATTTGTATCAATCTTTCTGAAAGCAACAATAAGGTTTTGTCAAGACTCCGTTAAAAATAACGAGAGAGAGAGAGAGAGAGAGAGAGAGGTTGTTTTCGGATCTCTGCTCACCTATTTCTGGTTGTAAGGGATCGAGTCTCAGCTCCTGATCCTACGTTTTAACCTGCCAGTTGCTGGATTCGCTTTCTCCTAGCATCGTGGAGCGTTTCCATACCCTAGGAGGAAGCAAATCCAGCAACTGGCAAGATAAAATGCAGGATCGGGAGCTGAGACTCGACTACTTCCACTATTTCCTCCAGATCATTCCACTTAACACCTTGAGGCTGAAAAGAGTTTTTATTACGAGAGTGAGAGAGAGAGAGAGAGAGAGAGAGAGAGAGAGAGAGAGAGAGAGAGAGAGAGAGAGAGAGAGAGAGAGAGAGAGAGAGAGAGAGAGAGAGAGAGGTTGTTTTCGGATCTCTGCTCACCTATTTCTGGTTGTAAGGGATCGAGTCTCAGCTCCTGATCCTACGTTTTAACTTGCCAGTTGCTGGATTCGCTTTCTCCTAGCATCGTGGAGCGTTTCCATACCCTAGGAGGAAGCAAATCCAGCAACTGGCAAGTTAAAATGCAGGATCGGGAGCTGAGACTCGACTACTTCCACTATTTCCTCCAGATCATTCCACTTAACACCTTGAGGCTGAAAAGAGTTTTTATTACGAGAGTGAGAGAGAGAGAGAGAGAGAGAGAGAGAGAGAGAGAGAGAGAGAGAGAGAGAGAGAGAGAGAGAGAGAGAGAGAGAGAGAGAGAGAGAGAGAGAGAGATATTTGTGACAAATACTAAACATTATGAACTATTAACCAAGCTGCAGCCAGCCGGGATTAGATGATTCTTGAAGGATCGCTGGTTAAGTGGTTAAGGCGATGTGAACATCGTTCAGTGTCTTGAGGCGGGAGAATGTGTCGCAGGATCTAATCCCGGCTGGCCGCTGCTTGGTAAATGATTCAACACTTGTTCCGTGGCTTCCTTACTATGAACGATACATTACCTCGTCTCAATCGTTATATTTTTATTCATTTCTGACTATTCCATATATAATATTAATTATAGGATATATTATTTTACTATATAATATTATATATTATTATTATAGGGTAATATATTAATACCGAATAATATTACAGAAAATAAATACAAATTAATATAACGTAATGTAATATCATTAATCATGAAAGATAACATAACGTAATGTAATATAACACACAAAGTATTGAATATAGTCACTAAGAGTCATTTTTGGCTTCTCCAAAACAGAAATTCAGATCCTATTAAAATCCGACGACCGATCGAACTGGCTGGCAAGTCGTTGGAGTGGCGACTGATGAACTACGACTGGAAGAACCAGTTCGACTACTTCCAGGAGACGACCCACAGCGGTACTTTCAACCCCATCTGTTGGAGGCGAGGAGAAAGTCTCATTCCAGTAAGTTTAGTCTTGAAAATCTTATCCCACAGACTTTACGACTATCTTATCCCACAGACTTTACGACTATCTTATCCCACAGACTTTCAGACAATGAGCTCTCAGACTATCTTATCCCACAGACTTTCAGACTATCAGTCCTCAGACTATCTTATCCCACAGACTTTCAGCTCTCAGACTATCTTATCCCACAGTTTTTCAGACTATCTTACCTCTCAGACTGTCTTCTCGTACGTCTTAAAGTCTGAAGATTTAAAAATTTCTTCAGTCTTGGTCAGACGCAAAAGCTTTCAGCTGCTAATTTAAGCTTTTTTTATTTTTTTTGCCTTCGCACGTCTTATTTCACCTCTTGTCTTAGCTCTCACCTCATGTCTCAGCTCTCACCTCATGTCTCAGCTCTCACCTCATGTCTCAGCTCTCACCTCATGTCTCAGCTCTCATCTCATGTCTCAGCTCACGCCTCATGTCTCAGCTCTCACCTTGTCTCAGCTCACGCCTAATTTCTCAGCTCTCACCTCATGTCTCAGCTCACACCTGTCTCAGCTCTCACCTCATGTCTCAGCTCTCATCTCATGTCTCAGCTCACACCTCATGTCTCAGCTCACACCTCATGTCTCAGCTCACACCTCATGTCTCTCATGTCTCAGCTCACATGTCTCTTATCATGTCTCAGCTCTCACCTCATGTCTCAGCTCTCACCTCATGTCTCAGCTCTCATCTCATCACACCTCATGTCTCAGCTCACGTCTCTCATTTCTCAGCTCTCACCTCATGTCTCAGCTCACACATGTCATCTCAGCTCTCACCTCATGTCTCAGCTCACACATGTCTCTCATCATTCTCAGCTCTCACCTCATGTCTCAGCTCACACATGTCTCAGCTCTCACCTCATGTCTCAGCTCTCACCTCATGTCTCAGCTCTCACCTCATGTCTCAGCTCTCACCTCATGTCTCAGCTCTCACCTCATGTCTCAGCTCTCACCTCATGTCTCAGCTCACGCCTCATGTCTCAGCTCTCACCTTGCCTCAGCTCACGCCTCATTTCTCAGCTCTCACCTCATGTCTCAGCTCACACCTGTCTCAGCTCTCACCTCATGTCTCAGCTCTCATCTCATGTCTCAGTTCACACCTGTCTCAGCTCACACCTCATGTCTCAGCTCACACCTCATGTCTCAGCTCATGTTTTAGCTCACCTTTTATGACCCTTAAATGTCCTTATTTCAACTAAGTACCAAAATAAACGTGGAAGCGCTAAACCGGTATGGATGGGCCATACATTGCTTATGTAGGAATGGGAGGTAATCAAGCTTGATCCGAGGAAGGGGAGGGCGCCTCCATTTCAGTGTAGCATCAAGTTTTCCTTTTCAAGGGCATTTTAAAGGCCATTTTCTAATATTAAAAGGCACTTGGTTATTTTCCTGTCAAAATAACTTGGTTATCAATAAATGAAGAAAATTTAGCTAAGTAAATTATAAGGGCCATTTACGAACTAATTTTAAATGACAAATGGATTTTATGAATAAAAAAAAGGTTTCTGATATAGTGACAAGCCCTGACTGACGTCTTGCTGACAAGCCCTGACTGACGTCTTGTTGACAAGCCTTGACTGACGTCTTGTTGACAAGCCTTGACTGACGTCTTGTTGACAAGCCTTGACTGACGTCTTGTTGACAAGCCTTGACTGACGTCTTGTTGACAAGCCTTGACTGACGTCTTGTTGACAAGCCTTGACTGACGTCTTGTTGACAAGCCTTGACTGACGTCTTGTTGACAAGCCCTGACTGACGTCTTGTTGACAAGCTTTGACTGACGTCTTGTTGACTTGACTGTCTTGTTTGACAAGCCTGGACTGACGTCTTGTTGACAAGCCTTGACTGACGTCTTGTTGACAAGCCCTGACTGACGTCTTGTTGACAAGCCCTGACTGACGTCTTGTTGACAAGCCCTGACTGACGTCTTGTTGACAAGCCTTGACTGACGTCTTGTTGACAAGCCCTGACTGACGTCTTGTTGACAAGCTTTGACTGACGTCTTGTTGACATTCTGACAAGCCCTGACTGAGTCCTATGAATTCCCTGTCAAGGAGGAAAAAATGGCAGTCAACTTTACCAGGAATTTACCCGTAACTCGTTTCGAAAGATTCCTGTACCCGCGGACGGGTTACATGTACCTATACTCCTAGAACTTTACTCCCCCATTCCTGACTAACCCTAGGTACCTACCTTCCCCATTATTGACCCTAACCCTAGTACCTTCCATTCCCATTGTTTTCCTCTTAAGAGCTTCCCCATTAATGGGTTATATGCTACCCTTAAATTTTATTGAGTATTTTATTAATAGTAGTAATACCCTTACTACTGAAGCTTGTTACTATTACTACCACTATTACTACTACCACTGTTACTACTACTACCATTACTATTGCAACAATCTTATAGCTACTAGCACCACTGTTGCTACTATTACTGCTGCTACTTTCCTTCTTTCATTAATTCTGCTGCTACTACTACTACTGGTTACATTCTACTATTACTGCTGCTTTACTTCTATTCTATTACTACTCTTTCTTCCATTCTAGTACTATCACTACTATTCTATCTTCTTTCAACTTTTCCCGATCTGTTCTCTAGTCTTCTCTCTTAGACGCGACTTGACAACAGATCATAACGGTCAGAAACTCCCTGAGTTTCCTAGCTGCTGGATATTTGTGAATAATTAATTTCCTTTGTTTCTGCAGGAAGCAGAGAAACTCGACTATGAGTACCCAAACATTACGGAGGCGTGGCTGCCGGAGAACGTCTGCAGACAACGCAGAAGGAAGAGCAAGCGACGCAAGACGAAGAACGGTCGCGGCAAGAGCCGTCAGGGCGACGCAGAGGAAGGGGAGGAAGAGGAGGAGGAGGAGGAAGAGGAAGAGGTGATGTTTGATGATCAAACCAACTCCAGGCCTATAGAAAGGATTGACGTGGATCCTTTCAATCACGTTGATGTTTTCATGCCAGTGATTGAGGGAAGAGTTGAGAGTGGCCCCCAAGACCCGTTTGGAGTGGAGGAGGCTCCGAACCAGGGACTGGAGGAGGAGATGGAAGAAATGGAGAGGGACTTGGAAAAGGAACTGGCTAATAAATACCCGGACACGTTCCAAGAAAGAACCGCACATCAGAACATAGAAGGGTCAAGTTCCAACTGCCTTATATCTCAGTGGATATTGTCAATGTGCCTGTGTGTTCTGTCTCTCTCTCAGCTCTACGACAGCCACGGCTGAGGTCGAGGAATCAGGGCACGGAAGATCGCCTCTTCGATGTCGCAAGTGTATTCATTTTTAAGGACATAAACACGCGCTGTGAAAAATGTGGATTAAGCCTCCGGCTTCTTACTGCTCTCAGAGATACGGCATCTAAGAGTATCTCCCAAAGATGATGGTTCACCTGCCTTAGGAATGTGCAAAGAACCTTGGTTATTGTGTTGAGTGTTGAGACGTGTGTGTGTGTGTGTGTGTATGTGTGAGTGTGTGTATGTTTGGGGGAGGGAGTGGGATGGGGTTGGAGGACGCTGAAGGACGTTGAAAACCTTGTCCAAACCTCACCATCACCTCCAACCTCTGACTCCCTATATGCTACATTATCAGTGCCTCTTTTTTGTAAAATTGTCGCTTTTATGTGTTCTGGGGGCATTTCGTACGTTTTTTGTGAGAAATGTGATGAAATAGTCTCAAGGTTTTATAAATTTGTGCAAAAGTTGTAGATAATATATGGCGCAAATAAATATTTTATTTATAGAATAAAGCAAATTCAATTAGACAGCCTCACCTCAGTAGTTAATCGACACAGAAGAATTAATTTTGTATTTTAAATCCTGTACTTTACAAGTGATGTATTTTGCTTGGTGAAAGGTTCCATATATCGAGCTTCGTGTGCTTGAAAAGCCAGAAATTTCCAAGAAGCATAGATAATTTATTTTTTACGTTCCTGATCTTTTCAAAATTACTCGTAATTTGTGTGCTAGGGATGTTTAATGCCACAGTGGATGATTAGGTAATACCTGCAAGTATGGTAGGCACACCCATGGTGCAGACCAAACTTGTTATGCACTGTGTTTCGCTCTGTGTAGAGCGAAACGTTGTTCTTCAAGTTGATATCCAATTTACAGAAAAAAAAATGGCTTGAGGATTCTTTTTTTTCCATTAGAGTTTTATCTATTTTTTTAATCTCTAAATTATTTTTTGAGTTCTAAATCGTGTCTATAAACTCGGTCCATATATCTATATATATATACAAATATATATGTATATATATACATAAATTGTATAACAGTAGTATCTGTGATTAGACATTTCTGTTTCACAACAGCTCATGGGTTGATGAATCACTAAGAGGTGTGGTGTGGACCAGTGGACCAGCACACCTTCCCTAAACGAGGTGTGGACCAGCACACCTTCCCTAAACGAGGTGTGGACCAGCACACCTTCCCTAAACGAGGTGTGGACCAGCACACCTTCCCTAAACGAGGTGTGGACCAGCACACCTTCCCTAAACGAGGTATGGACCAGCACATGTTCCCTAAACGAGGTGTGGACCAGCACACCTTCCCTAAACGAGGTGTGGACCAGCATATGTTCCCTAAACGAGGTGTGGACCAGCACACCTTCCCTAAACGAGGTATGGACCAGCATACCTTCCCTAAACGAGGTGTGGACCAGCACATGTTCCCTAAAGTATGGAGCAATGGACCAGTACACCCTCAACACTACGAGATGTGGTCAAGTGGACCATCACACCCCTTTATACAAGGTGTAAAGCAATGAACCAGCACACCTCAACACTACCAGGTGTGGTCAAATGGACCAGCATTCCCATCTCGTTACTACAAGGTGTGGCTCTAGCCACTGGTCCAGCATAACACCTCTACTTCACAAGGTGCAGTTCAGATACACAGACTAGCACACCTCCAGCCTCCGTCTAACCCTTCAGAATTAACACTTCTCTTGTTCAACTGTTTACACCTACACGAAATTACACCAATAGAATAATGTACAGGCGTATGGAACACAATATACTGAACGAGCTTTAACTGGGACAGTTATCAAAATGATTTAAAACCCGACAAGTTGAAGAATTAAAGACTTTTGCAACATCTGGGATTCTTTACTGTGGAAATGTTTGATAGCTTCCTCAGTCACATACAGAGATGAATAGAGGAGTTTGAGGTAATCAGTCCCTCAGCCTCGAGTCGACTTGTTCAATCTTAAATGTTGCAAAAGTATTTAATTCTTCAACTAGGACAAAGTTTGGTTCCTAGAAGAGCTTTAGCAAGCCCTTAATAAAGCTCTAGGGCGAAACGTAGACCCAGATAAAGCTTATTCTTCATAATGTGCACCTCAAAAAAGCTCTACTACATAATGAGCTCATCCCCACAGTTTTAAAAAGATGATTTCTACGAAAAAGCAAACTTAGAATTTGTGTGCAGAAGTTTAGAAGCCTTAGACATTTAGAATCACTTTCTAAATTGAAAAGGGAAGTGAGTTTTTGGGAACAAGTAAAAATTAGAAAAATTATGGTGAAAGTCAAGCTAGTGAAATTATTTTAGAACATATATATATATATATATATATATATATATATATATATATATATATATATATATATATATATATATATATATATAAAGCCAGAGGCTTATGTAACGCGCTAAACCCGTGTGGGTAAATCAGCACAAGGAATGGTGAAGGCTCGATCCTCTGTCCCTTCTCTGACCCATCAGGACGAAGGGTTGTAGAGTCGGAATTTACTAAGTGGACGTCAGAATGGATATACTCAGCGGCTTTAAAAAACAAGAAGGCGTTTGGGCTGCAAATTTCTGACCGAGGTCTGTAATGCTGGTATATATGGTGGCATATATACCCTGAGTATGGTGGCATATATACCCTGAGTATGGTGGCATATATACCCTGAGTATGGTGGCATATATACCCTGAGTATGGTGGCATATATACCCTGAGTATGGTGGCATATATACCCTGAGTATGGTGGCATATATACCCTGAGTATGGTGGCATATATACCCTGAGTATGGTGGCATATATACCCTGAGTATGGTGGCATATATACCCTGAGTATGGTGGCATATATACCCTGAGTATGGTGGCATATATACCCTGAGTATTGTGGTATATACCCTGAGTATGGTGGCATATATACCCTGAGTATGGTGGCATATATACCCTGAGTATGGTGGCATATATACCCTGAGTATGGTGGCATATATACCCTGAGTATTGTGGTATATATACTTTGTGGTGGAGGCCCCAGCAACCAGAAATCTGCTGCCGTCAACCAACTTGTAAACTGACACGTGGAAGTAGTCTATTAAAACGTTTCGCCCAGAGTTTCGTCTTGATTTAAACGTAAGTCATGTACAACAATTGGTTACCTTTATTGCCGAAACGTTTCGCCTAACAGGTTTCTTCAGTCGAATACAGGAGAAACACTGGCAGCAACGCAGACACCCAGGTGTTGTACACGTGTCTTATTCATCAATAAAGACACCCGAGTGTTGCACATGTGTCTTATTCATCAGTAAAGACACCTAGGTATTGCACATGTGTCTTATTCAACTCAGCAGGCCTACTGGCCCATACCAGGCACGTCCTCCTCAGAACCAACCCTTCCCACCTCCATACAAGACTAACCTAATCTAAAACTACCTAACCCTGATAAACCTCCGAGCGAAACATCGTTTTAAAGACCTTCCGTGTCTGCTTAACGCCTATCCAGCAGTTGAACACCAAATATTACGAGACGAGACATGTGCCTCTTTAAACCCAAGTTGAGAGCTTCCAAGATTGAGATTATACTAAGAATCTGTTCCCTATAATGCTGTAGTTTCCCTAACTTAGCTTGGAATTCGAGAAAACACAGGTCGTGCGCTATTGTGATAGATCCCATATAGAATACTGTACCTTAAAAGAACCATGGTATGGGTAGGGATTGAGCTTACTTGCCGCGAGTTCAATCCCTACCCGTACGGTGAATTGTTTGCAATCGTGTCATTACGATTTTGTAAGTCGTACTGTACCTTAAGATGAATAAGAAATTGAGTCTGGAGATGAAAGGGAATTGTAACAACGTGATGGTACGCGGTGTTTATGGTTGCGATGTTAGTACCTACTCTGTGGGGAACGTTGTGTTTAAACGAACGTTATAATGAACGTTCTTGTGAACGTTTTGAATACCGCATGGGGCATACAGCGCCTGAGGAACGGGAACTAGTGTGTGTGTGTGTGTGTGTGTATGTGTGTGTGTGTGTGTGTGTGTGTGTGTGTGTGTGTGTGTGTGTGTGTGTGTGTGTGTGTGTGTGTGTGTGTGTGCGTGTGTGTGTGTGTGTATGTGTGTGTGTATGTGTGTGTGTGTGTGTGTGTGTGTGTGTGTGTGTGTGTGTGTGTGTGTGTGTGTGTGTGTGTGTGTGTGTGTGTGTGTGTGTGTGTGTGTGTGTGGTGTGTGTGTGGTGTGTGTGTGTGGTGTGTGTGTGTGTGTGTGTGTGGTGTGTGTGTGTGTGTGTGTGTGTGTGTGTGTGTGTGTGTGTGTGTGTGTGTGTGTGTGTGTGTGTGTGTGTGGTGTGTGTGTGGTGTGTGTGTGTGTGGTGTGTGTGTGTGTGGTGTGTGTGTGGTGTGTGTGTTGTGTGTGTGTGGTGTGTGTGTGTGGTGTGTGTGTGGTGTGTGCATGTGTGGTGTGTGCATGTGTGGTATGCGTGTGTGGTGTGTGCATGTGTGGTATGCGTGTGTGGTGTGCGTGTGTGTGTGATGTATGTGTGTGGTGCATGTGTGTGTGTGTGTGTGTGTGTGTGATGTATGTGTGTGTGTGTGTGTGTGTGTGTGTGTGTGTGTGTGTGTGTGTGTGTGTGTGTGTGTGTGTGTGTGTGTGTGTGTGTGTGTGTGTGTGTGTGTGTGTGTGGTGTGTGTGTGGTGTGTGTGTGGTGTGTGTGGTGTGTGTGTGGTGTGTGTGTGTGGTGTGTGTGTGGTGTGTGCATGTGTGGTGTGTGCATGTGTGGTATGCGTGTGTGGTGTATGCGTGTGTGGTGTGTGCATGTGTGGTATGCGTGTGTGGTGTGCGTGTGTGTGTGATGTATGTGTGTGGTGTGTGTGTGTGGTGTTTGTGTATGTATGTGGTGTGTGTGTGTGTGTGGTGTGTGTGGTGTGTGTGGTGTGTGTGTGTGGTGTGTTTACCTGGAGTTTACCTGGAGAGAGTTCCGGGGGTCAACGCCCCCGCGGCCCGGTGTGTGTGTGGTGTGTGTGTGTGGTGTGTGTGTGGTGTGTGGTGTGTGTGTGTGTGGTGTGTGTGGTGTGTGTGTGTGGTGTGTGTGTGTGGTGTGTGTGTGGTGTGTGTGTGGTGTGTGTGTGTGGTGTGTGTGTGGTGTGTGTGTGGTGTGTGTGTGGTGTGTGTGTGTGGTGTGTGTGTGTGGTGTGTGTGTGTGGTGTGTGTGTGGTGTGTGTGTGGTGTGTGTGTGTGGTGTGTGTGTGTGGTGTGTGTGTGTGGTGTGTGGTGTGTGTGTGTGGTGTGTGGTGTGTGTGTGGTGTGTGTGTGTGGTGTGTGTGTGTGGTGTGTGTGTGTGGTGTGTGTGTGGTGTGTGTGTGGTGTGTGCATGTGTGGTATGCGTGTGTGGTGTGCGTGTGTGTGTGATGTATGTGTGTGTGTGTGTGTGTGTGTGTGTGTGTGTGTGTGTGTGTGTGAGAGAGAGAGAGAGAGAGAGAGAGAGAGAGAGAGAGAGAGAGAGAGAGAGAGAGAGAGAGAGAGAGAGAGAGAGAGAGAGAGAGAGAGAGAGCACATTCACTAGCACCTATGCCCTTCTTGCTAACGAAGACTGTTCTGGTCAACACTACACAGTTATTAACTGTATTCTACAGTCAGTAAGAGAAACTGTAATGGATACAGTCCTATTTTTTGTTCATCTTCCTATTAGCCTACAGTCCACCCATTTTTCCAGTCACAGACTGGCCAATTAAGTTTATATGTCAGTTTGTCTCTCAGTCAATGTCCAGTTCAATGATTTCCTATCTACCCCTTGATGCTGAAGGGCTCTTGATCCAAAGAACTGGAGCTACCCGTCCCTTAGATCGAATCTGATTGCGTCCCTATTCTCCAAAAGCTCTGTTTTGAACTTCCGGATTTAGCGCTCCCCCATGAAATGAAACCTACCCATTAACCAGACATTCAATTACCCCCATTTGGAAATGGGAGTTTACCCATGATATGAAACCTGGCTACCTCCACATTACCCAGACATCGTTACCCCATTTGGAAATGGACCCTCCCCATGATAATCCTATTTCTTACGACTTGCAGTCAATTCACCCTATTCACCCAGTTTTATCAAGTTTGACGTGTGCAACACTTGGGTGTCCACATTTGAAGACATTTCGCGCACCAGTGGCTTTTTCAGTTCAAAACAGAAATGATATACGAGGACAGAAGAAGATGAGGTAAGCAGTCCCTCAGTCTTGCAATACAATATACAGAAGACAGTGGAAGACGAGGAAGTCAATCCTTGCAGAATTTCCACGGTCTTGTGTGTATAGTCCTGCAACACAGAGGGGACTGATCACCTAATCTTCCACTGTCCTCGTATACCTCAATAAACAACTGATAAAGCCACTGGTGGGCGAAACGTTTACAGACACTCATGTGTTGAACATACGTCTTACTTATCAACTTGTCGGTATTGTATACCAGACAATTTCCTGTACCCATTTGGTAGCTGGGTTTATCCTCTGGTATACCTCAGCAAGTTGCGTGAGGTTTACTTCGCTCCTGTAAACCTCCACTCAACCTCAAGATAATTAAACCAGTTAACGGTCAACTAAAACCCATTTAAATCTAGAATTCAGTCCAGATTATTTTAGTAAATTCAATCGTTACTCATTTAGCAATCATTCTGCTGGTCTAGAGTCAGTCATTCTGCTGGTCTAGAGTCAGTCATTCTGTTGGTCTATAGTAAGTCATTCTGTTGGCCTATAGTCAGTCATACTGTTGGTCTACAGTCAGTCATTCTGTTGGCCTATAGTCAGTCATTCTGTTGGTCTACAGTCATTCTATTGGTCTATAGTCAGTCATTCTGTTGGTCTATAGCAGTCATTCTGTTGGTCTATAGTCAGTCTGTTGGTCTACAGTCATTCTGTTGGTTCTACATTCTGTTGGCTCTACAGTCATTCTGGTGGTGTACAGTCATTCTGTTGGTTCTACAGACATTCTGGTCTACAGTCATTCTGTTGGTTCTACAGACATTCTGGTCTACAGTCATTCTGTTGGTTCTACAGTCTTTCTGGTGGTCTGCAGTCATTCTGTTGGTTCTACAGTCATTCTGGTGGTCTACAGTCATTCTGATGGTCTACAGTCATTCTGCTGGTTCTGCAGTCATTCTGTTGATTCTACCTCCTGGTGGTTCTACAGTCATTCTGTTGGTTCTACAGTCATTCTGTTGGTTCTACCTCCTGGTGGTTCTACAGTCATTCTGTTGTGTCTACAGTCATTCTGTTGGTTCTACATTCTGGTGGTTCTACAGTCATTCTGTTGTGTCTACAGTCATTCTGGTGGTTCTACAGTCATTCTGTTGGTTCTACCTCCTGGTGGTTCTACAGTCATTCCAGTTATATTTCTATTGATTTACAGTCATTCCATCCCGTTTAAACAGTCAACAGTCATTCCCGTTGACTGTGCTTTCCTAAGGGAGTTAAGTATAACATTCACTGGGGCATCCTAAGGGGTGACTCAGCGCCCTTTACGAGTTTAGCGCTTCATCAAGTAACAGGTCATTTCTAGATCTCGACTCGTTCCTCCTGAAGCCTGGGTAGCTACCTGAAACCGGTTTCACGGGTTATTTTACTCTCAAGAGCCAGGTTTCGTTACCTGCCTGGTCAACCAGACTGTTGGTGCCAGAGGAATGCATACCTTGACACGACAGCTTGTTTGAACACTTACTTTCCCTATTGTCTAGTATCAGGAAGTGATAAAATACAACTGTATTATTGATTTTTATTACTATTATATTGCTACTAATATTTTTATATTATTTATTGTATTTTCATTATATTATTGTATTTTTATATTAATTGTATTTTCATCATTATATTATTGTATTTTCATTATATTAATTATTGTATTGTCATTATTACTAATTTTGCATAATTAATTTGTATTTTCATTATATTTATTGTATTAATAACTGTATTCCCATTATTATTGTATTATATTATTGTATTAAGTATTGTAATAATGAAAATAATAATACAATTATAATTATTATTATTATTATTATTATTATTATTATTATTATTATTACAAGACATGAGAGGCTTGTCATTCTTACTGGCTACAATGTTCCATTAGACATGAAGCATGTCTCAAGACATTCTAAGACATGAGAGTGAGATGTATCATGTCTTAAACCTCTTAGGAGTGATAATTCCTGACCATTATATGATAATTCGATCCTTATGCTTTGAATTCTTTAAGGTATGTCACAGGATTGTAGGGGGGGGGGACGAAAGAATGACCGGGGATTCGAACCTCAGTCCTGGCAGGTAACAGACCCGACGCAATACCACGAAGGTTACAATGGGAAGATCTTACAGACAGCACCTCTGTGGCTAACAGCAACAGTAGCCCTGCTGTCTTTTTGTAAGCTTCGTGGCTCAACTGTAGAGTGCTGGACCTGCTTCCTGCCATGACCAAGGTTCGAACCCTTTACCGACAGCCGTTCATTACGACTTGAGTTCATTTACGCAGCTGATCAACATTTCTGTAAAAAACTGAGAGTGCAAAGACACAAATACAATTAATGAGACATTTTACTGTGGCAACGTTTCGCTCTCCAGGAGCTTTGTCAAGCTGTTACAGCTTGATACAGCTCCTGGAGAGCGAAACGTTGCCACAATAAAATGTTACATTAGTTGCACTTGTGTCCTTTAACCCAACATATTGTCGGTAACTCTACCAACATTAATACAAATGAAAAACTGGAGAAACATCGCCAGCAAGATTAAATTTTGACAGAAATGTCGATATTTTAAATAAATTCCTTTAAAAAATTTTGCGACCCATTCTTAATAAATCAATGGAAATATTTAATATAAGAAGAATCAGTAGCGAAGACAGAAACGTCGCGGGAAAGGGTCGAAACGTCGCTCTTACTTGCATTCGGAAGTGACTTGACAATGAGTTTTTTAAAAAAAATACTGTTTATTCTAAATAATTTACTCGTTATTTTCGTTTTTTTCCTAATATATTCTTTGGGGAAGCGTTAGACCTGTATGGGCTTTAGAGCGCCCATGGAATGGGTAGTTCATGAAGGATCGAAACGTAGTCTGAACCTTTCCTTCCTAGTAATGGACGAGTTGTGAATTGTTCCAGCCAGGGTATTGTGGGTTGTGAATTGTTCCAGCCAGGGTATTGTGGGTTATGAATTGTTCCAGCCAGGGTATTGTGGGTTGTGAATTGTTCCAGCCAGGGTACTGTGGATTGTGAATTGTTTCAGCCAGGGTACTGTGGGTTGTGAATTTTTCCAGCCAGGGTACTGTGGGTTGTGAATTGTTCCAGCCAGGGTACTGTGGGTTGTGAATTGTTCCAGCCAGGGTACTGTGGGTTGTGAATTGTTCCAGCCAGGGTACTGTGGGTTGTGAATTGTTCCAGCAAGGGTACTGTGGGTTGTGAATTGTTCCAGCCAGGGTACTGTGGGTTGTGAATTGTTCCAGCCAGGGTACTGTGGATTGTGAATTGTTCCAGCCAGGGTACTGTGGATTGTGAATTGTTCCAGCCAGGGTACTGTGGGGTCGTGAATTGTTCCAGCCAGGGTACTGTGGATTGTGAATTGTTCCAGCCAGGGTATTGTGGGTTGTGAATTGTTCCAGCCAGGGTATTGTGGGTTGTGAATTGTTCCAGCCAAGGTATTGTGGATTGTGAATTGTTCCAGCCAGGGTACTGTGGGTTGTGAATTGTTCCAGCCAGGGTACTGTGGATTGTGAATCGTTCCAGCCAAGGTATTGTGGGTTGTGAATTGTTCCAGCCAGGGTACTGTGGACTGTGAATTGTTCCAGCCAGGGTACTGTGGATTGTGAATTGTTCCAGCCAGGGTACTGTGGGGTATGAATTGTTCCAGCCAGGGTATTGTGGGTTGTGAATTGTTCCAGTCAGGGTATTGTGGATTGTGAATTGTTCCAGCCAGGGTATTGTGGATTGTGAATTGTTCCAGCCAGGGTACTGTGGGGTTGTGAATTGTTCCAGCCAGGGTACTGTGGATTGTGAATTGTTCCAGCCAGGGTATTGTGGGTTGTGAATTGTTCCAGCCAGGGTATTGTGGGTTGTGAATTGTTCCAGCCAGGGTACTGTGGATTGTGAATTGTTCCAGCCAGGGTACTGTGGGTTGTGAATTGTTCCAGCCAGGGTACTGTGGATTGTGAATCGTTCCAGCCAGGGTATTGTGGGTTGTGAATTGTTCCAGCTAGGGTACTGTGGACTGTGAATTGTTCCAGCCAGGGTAATGTGGATTGTAAATTGTTCCAGCCAGGGTACTGTGGATTGTGAATTGTTCCAGCATGGGTATTTTGGATTGTGAATTGTTCCAGCCAGGGTATTGTGGATTGTGAATTGTTCCAGCCAGGGTATTTCGAATTTTGTTCAGTTGTTCAAGCATAGAACTCCAGTTCCTCGGATCTAGATACCTTCCTTAGCTCCCAGATATATATATATATATATATATATATATATATATATATATATATATATATATATATATATATATATATATATATATATATATATATATATAGGTGAAGGGTTCTTGATCCATGGTAACTTAACTGCTCTCCCTTTCCTAGGATCAAACTGGATTATATCTTACCCCCAGGCGCTGTATGACCCTTACGGGTCTGGCGCTTCCTTCTGAATATGCAAATCTATTGTGATTATTAATTTTAATTATTTTATTTATATTTTATTATTATTGGGAAAGCGCTAAGCTGGTAGGGGTCCAACAGGACTTGAGGAATAGGAAAGTGAGGAGGTAGGTAGCTCCAGTATCTCGGATCAAGAGCCCTTCACCAGCATTAAGGGCGGATGTCCCGTAACTCACTCTTCTCTTGTACGACCAAAATAGTGAAAATACAGTTATTGTATTGTCTTGTATTGTATTGAACGTTATTGTATTGTCTTTATACGTAATGTGTGTATTGCTGAAGGAATACAATAGTTATTGTATTACTGAAGAATACAATAGGTAATGCATTTCTGAAGGAATACACAGAAACTAATTGTGAAGGAATACAATAGGTAATGTATTTCTAAAGAAATACAATATTCACTATATTACCGAAGAATACAATAGCCTATATTGTTGAGGGAATACAAAAGGCACTATTTCTGAAGAAATACTACACGTACTGCATTAATGAAGGAATACAATAGGTACTGTGCTAATTACTAAATGAATACAGTGGGTACTGAATTACAGAAGGGATTCGATATGTACTGCATTACTGTAGGAATACAGTAGGTCCTGTGTGTTACAGAAGGAATACAATAGGTAGAGTGTATTATTGAAGGAATTCAACAGGTACTGTGTGTATTACTGAAGGAATACAATATGTATAGTGTGTATTATCGAAGAAATACACCATGTATTGTGTGTATTTTATATCTGTAAATGTAAATTTGTATAGCGTGTAAATAGTAACCATTAATACTAAGATTGTATTTTTTTTACACGTGTTTTATTTATCCTATACACGGCTGTTGTATGACAAGGGGATCATACAACACCTGGGGAATGAGAGGTAATGAGTCTTGATCCGAGGAATGGAAGAGTGACTCCAATACCACGGATGAAAAGCCTTATATTCAATGAGCATTATCCAATACACACACACACACACACACACACTCACACACACACACACACACACACACACACACACACACACACACACACACACACACACACATATATATATATATATATATATATATATATATATATATATATATATATATATATATATATATGTCGTGCCGAATAGGCAGAACTTGCGATCTTGGCTTAAATAGCAACGCTCATCTTGCCATATAGGACAAGTGAAAATTTGTGTATGCAATAATTTCGCCAAAATCATTCTGAACCTAACGAAAAAAAAATATTTCACTGTGTTTGTTTAGTATTAAATTATTGTAAACAAATCTAAAATATATTTAGTTGGGTTAGGCTAAAATAAATTGCGCTTGTTATAATAAGGTTAGGTAAGTTTTCTAAGTTCCTTTTGGTGCAAAATTATAAATGTTTACATCAACATTAATGAAAAAAATATATCTTTAAACGTATAAGAGAAAATTTTAGAAAGGACTTAATTTTAAATGAGTTCTTGCTAATTGACCAGTTTTACATATTCGGCACGACATATATACATACATACACACACACACACATATATATATATATATATATATATATATATATATATATATATATATATATATATATATATATATATATATATATATATATATATATATATATAT
This sequence comes from Cherax quadricarinatus, assembly GCF_038502225.1. NCBI lineage: Eukaryota > Metazoa > Arthropoda > Malacostraca > Decapoda > Parastacidae > Cherax > Cherax quadricarinatus. The sequence goes on along the minus strand of NC_091385.1, from coordinate 5,760,257 downwards.
ATATTATCACACTGGCCGATTCCCACCAAGGCAGGGTGACCCGAAAAAGAAAAACTTTCACCATCATTCACTCCATCACTGTCTTGCCAGAAGGGTGCTTTCCACTACAGTTTTTAAACTGCAACATTAACACCCCTCCTTCAGAGAGGTGGTACCTCCCTATATATATATATATATATATATATATATATATATATATATATATATATATATATATATATATATATTAATATATAAATATAGGGAGGTACCACCTCTAGAACTCTCCTGGGGACTCTCATCCTCAGAGAAAAGAATAAACTTGCTTCAGGGAAAACTCAAGGTTCTTCCTGAAGCTGTTTGAGAATTTTCTCCTACCACCCCCTATATTTTATGTATATTTTATTTAAAGACAAAATACATTGACAAAACATTCACAAAAAATACGATAGAAAGTAAAACAACATAGGTCACTCAGCGCTACATCTCGAATACTTCGTCCAGCTCCACGGCAGTGGGCCGCGTGCCCAGAATGCTGCAGGCATTTCCTCTCTGGATTGCAACACTGATTCTCTGAAAGAGGAAGCTGGTCGCCCTGTGGTCCTTGGTTTCTATGATGCGCTTTTCACCCAGCTCTATTAGGAACTTTAGAGCACACTTGCCCCATGCTCCAAGGGTCTCCGACCCTATTGGGATGAAGTTATAGCAAGGGGGAAGGTCTTCATATTTGCGGATCTTCTGGGTCTCCCTGTGGCTGGCAGCTCCACCCCCTTCCACTACGGAGTATGGCAAGTAGGTGTCTGCCAATGTGGCGGCACATGTGCAGTCCCAGGCATTCTGCTTTCCATCCTTCCAGGGTAGCATAGTGGCTTCATCAGGACGCTTTTGACTTCCGTCAGACCTCTGCACTTGGGGTTCCCGTTGAGCTGGGCAATGGGCTGTGGCGAGGCTTCTCTTTATGATGTCATTGACCTCCTCATGCCTGGCATACTTTCCTTCTGCTGTGTGACACACGAAACCATGAAGTCCGAATTGATCAGCTGTCGCCCTGCCGCAAATACACCTATGTTCGGTGAGGATGGGGCGGCTAGGCGAAGAACAACACCAATCCGAATGGCCTATGGGTCTAGTCCAGTGCCCAAGGAGGAATTGGGAACAGCTAACAGGAAATCTCCTGAGTGTGGTGCCTTCACTGCCAGGAGACGAGCTTTGTTATTTCCTGAGGCATTGGAGAGCATTGTGTTGGCGATTTTTTCCATGATCGGTTTGTCCCAGTGGGACTGTTTGTGTTCTTTGGGAGGAGCTGGTCTACTGGAGGAATCTGTAAGGGTGTCCCACCGAATCGCTGCTTCAGTAAACCTGGGGTCTTGAGCTCCTACCACGTCTCTCAAGCGTTCAGGAACAATCTTCTTGACTAATGCACTGGAAGCCAAACACGAAGACAGAAAAGCAGGTAAAGCAACATGCGTTGCTTTCCGCACCCGTATGCTTCCCAGTCGCAATGGGAGGGTTGCCTGATCCCATTGCTGATCCTCTAGTGACAGGTTCAGTGCCTTCTTAAGGGTTGACCTCAGGTGTGCATCATACTCATCGAGTGTTGGGTTGTCAAAAGAGGGTGCACACCTCAGGAAGTAAGTGAGTCTTGGAATAGTAAGGCACCTTGTGAGGAGATACAGAGCATCATGGGCATCAAGATTGCTTATTCTCTCCTCCATTCTCATCAGGTCATTCAATTTGTCCTTGAGGACTGTGTCGATGGCCTGATGACCCAGCGGTGCCCCCAAGAGGGTACTGTTTGACGGAGTGGTAGTAGAGACTTCTGGGAGGATTCTTCGCACAGCATTGATTATTTCCTGGTTCGCTGTGATGATTTCACACTTGGAGGGATTGAGGATGAGTCCCAAGTCTTCCCCCTGTGTTTTCACCAGTTTTAGGTCCCCTACCAGGGACTCTTCAGTACCTGCCAGAGTGCCATCATCCAGGTACCATATGTTGAGCTCGCTGCGTAGGCTGGAAGTTAGTTCTCTTACTGCCAAGCAGAAGAGAAGCGGAGCTAGTGGGTCCCCCTGCTGAACACCTTCTGATGATTGAATTTCATGTTCCCCAAACAAAAGAATTGAGGGTTTGCTGTAGCCAGCTGAGATGAAGGGAAAAAGACTGGGGAAGCGATCCCGAACAGCTGGCAAGACAGCATCTCTCTTTACCATATTAAAGGCATTTCTAAAATATATATATTAAAAGATATATATTAAAAGATAAAGAATCACACACAAAGTGGGAGTTGTCACAGCTGCTCTTTGCTGATGACACTGTGCTCTTGGGAGATTCTGAAGAGAAGTTGCAGAGATTGGTGGATGAATTTGGTAGGGTGTGCAAAAGAAGAAAATTAAAAGTGAATACAGGAAAGAGTAAGGTTATGAGGATAACAAAAAGATTAGGTGATGAAAGATTGAATATCAGATTGGAGGGAGAGAGAATGGAGGAGGTGAACGTATTCAGATATTTGGGAGTGGACGTGTCAGCGGATGGGTCTATGAAAGATGAGGTGAATCATAGAATTGATGAGGGAAAAAGAGTGAGTGGTGCACTTAGGAGTCTGTGGAGACAAAGAACTTTGTCCTTGGAGGCAAAGAGGGGAATGTATGAGAGTATAGTTTTACCAACGCTCTTATATGGGTGTGAAGCGTGGGTGATGAATGTTGCAGCGAGGAGAAGGCTGGAGGCAGTGGAGATGTCATGTCTGAGGGCAATGTGTGGTGTGAATATAATGCAGAGAATTCGTAGTTTGGAAGTTAGGAGGAGGTGCGGGATTACCAAAACTGTTGTCCAGAGGGCTAAGGAAGGGTTGTTGAGGTGGTTAGGACATGTAGAGAGAATGGAGCGAAACAGAATGACTTCAAGAGTGTATCAGTCTGTAGTGGAAGGAAGGCGGGGTAGGGGTAGGCCTAGGAAAGGTTGGAGGGAGGGGGTAAAGGAGGTTTTGTGTGTGAGGGGCTTGGACTTCCAGCAGGCATGCGTGAGCGTGTTTGATAGGAGTGAATGGAGACAAATGGTTTTTAATACTTGACGTGCTGTTGGAGTGTGAGCAAAGTAACATTTATGAAGGGATTCAGGGAAACCGGCAGGCCGGACTTGAGTCCTGGAGATGGGAAGTACAGTGCCTGCACTCTGAAGGAGGGGTGTTAATGTTGCAGTTTAAAAACTGTAGTGTAAAGCACCCTTCTGGCAAGACAGTGATGGAGTGAATGATGGTGAAAGTTTTTCTTTTTCGGGCCACCCTGCCTTCGTGGGAATCGGCCAGTGTGATAATAAAATAATAAAATAAAATATATATAATATATATATATATATATATATATATATATATATATATATATATATATATATATATGTGTGTGTGTGTGTGTGTGTGTGTGTGTGAATTCAGTGAGGGAACATAACGGTCACCTATGGGTAGGGGAGGTCGGTGAGGGGAGACCTCATGGAGGAGGAGGAGGCGTAGGTTGAGAGGTAAAACTGTCCCCCCCTTTCCCCAAACAGGCGTGCATACACCGTGTGCTCGTGTTACAACAATGGAGTGTTTGTTCACCATGTGTATAGTGTATATAGTTTATAGTGTACAGTGCATAGTATGTGCATGGTATGCGCATAGCATGTGAAGTGTATAGCGGTGTGTCGTTGATAGTGGGGGCTGTGCACAGAGCATAGTGGTGTATAGTAACATGTGCACAGAGCATTGTGGTGTAATAGTGACTTGTCCTGGGAGGGAATAAGTGCCCTACTCCGCCTCATCACACATCTTCCACTCCTCCCTTTCTTCCACCGTCCACCACAGAAGGGAGATCCCGCTCCTCCCCTCCACCACCACCATGAACCACATGCGGTATATGCCATGCACCATTTTCCCTTCAGCCTGGGCTTACCACACAGTTTGAGGTATGGCAGATGATGAAGCCAGCCAGCCACAAAGCCAGGGAAACAATGCACCCAATAATGAAAGAAGAGGTACATGTCAGGTGTGTGGAGAGTTTCGAGCACGCAACAATGATGGCCGCATTCGTGCACACAATGGGTGTGCAGGATCACATATGCCCCCAGCAGAGAGCAGCCCACAGCCTCCACAGGCAGATGACAATTCCAATGGCAACCTCGTCACTTGCGATAACCTTCTGTTGGCATTCAAATCCACTGCTAGCAGTACACTATCCCACATCCCTAAAGCGGCTCGCCCATATGCAGCAGGGGAATTCACAGACCTTCTTAAGCGGGTGAATGGAGGTTCCACCAACTTAGAAGCCCGAGGCACCATCCAAGCATGGTGCAACCTACTCTTGTTCGGCAATGTCTGTCTTGCAGTTCCTGAAAGACGAGGCAAACTGCTAACCACGCCAGTTATCAAGGCAGTGCGCAACTACCCAAGAACGGATAACTGTGTCCCTCTGCCCCATCATCGCAGGAATCAAAGAGGTAGACCCAAGAAAAGTCCCACTGAAAACGAGAAAATTTGCGCACAGGTTAGCAAAAGAATTGAAGAAGGTAATACAGTGGAAGCAATAAGAATAATTACAAGTGACGACACTGTAGCCCCCAAGGATGAGACCACGGCCCAAGCACTAAGAGACAAGCATCCAACCAGGGACACCATAGCCATCAACGACAACCCTGAGGAAGGCCCCATCACTGAACAATTAATTTTGCCAGAATCGGAAGTCTATAAGGCGATTGTGTCATTTCCTGCAGGATCTGCAGGAGGTTACACTGAAATTCGACCTCAGCACCTCAAAGAGATGGTAAATCCAGTACTCGGTGTATCTGCATCAATTCTTCTCACCGAGTTAACAACTTTCGTCAACAATTGCCTGGCAGACGAATGCCAGAAGAAATTAAACGTTTCTTTTTTGGAGCCTCACTATGTGCTTTGAAGAAGAGGGATGGGGGAATCAGACCCATTGCAGTTGGAAACACTCTTCGCCGTCTCGTTGCTAAAGCAGCAGTGAGAAACATTCGCCTAGAAGCTGCCACTTTACTCCAGCCACACCAACTGGGCTTTGGGGTCTCTCAAGGCAGTGAAGCTGCAGCTCATGCGGCAAGGGCCTACATCAGGGACCTACCAGAAGACAAGGCCATAATCAAACTTGATTTTAGAAATGCCTTTAATATGGTGAAGAGAGATGCTATTTTGCCAGCTGTTCGGGTTCGGTTCTCCAGTCTCTTTCCCTTCATTTCAGCTGGCTACAGCAAACCCTCAATTCTTTTGTTTGGAGAACATGAAATTCAATCATCAGAGGGTGTTCAGCAGGGTGACCCACTCGCTCCACTTCTCTTCTGCTTGGCAATAAGAGAACTAACTTCCAGCCTTCGCAGTGAGCTCAATATCTGGTACCTGGATGATGGCACTTTGGCAGGTACTGAAGAGTCCCTGGTGGGGTACCTACAACTGGTGAAAACACAAGGAGAAGACTTTGGACTCATCCTCAATCCCTCCAAGTGTGAAATCATCACAGCAAACCAGGAAATAATCAATGCTGTGCGAAGAATCCTCCCAGAAGTCTCAATTACAACTCCGTCCAACAATACCCTCTTGGGGGCACCGCTGGGTCATCAGGCCATCGACACTGTCCTCAGGGACAAATTGAATGACCTGATGAGAATGGAGGAGAGAATAAGCAATCTTGATGCCCATGATGCTCTGTATCTCCTCACAAGATGTCTTACTATGCCAAGACTCACTTACTTCTTGAGGTGTGCACCCTCTTTTGACAACCCAACACTCGATGAATATGACGCACACCTCAGATCAACTTTTAAGAAGGCACTGAACCTGTCACTAGAGGATGAGCAATGGGATCAGGCAACCCTCCCATTGCGACTGGGAGGTATAGGGGTGCGTAAAGCAACGCATGTTGCTTTACCTGCTTTTCTGTCTTCGTGTTTGGCTTCCAGTGCATTAGTCAAGAAGATAGTGCCCAAACGCTTGAGAGATGTGGTAGGAGCTCAAGACCCCAGGTTTACTGAAGCAGCGATTCGGTGAGACACCCTTACAGACTCCTCCAGTAGACCAGCTCCTCCCAAACAGCACAAACAGTCCCACTGGGACAAACCGATCATGGAAAAAATCGCCAACACAATGCTCTCCAATGCTTCAGGAAATAACAAAGCTCGTCTCCTGGCAGTGAAGGCACCACACTCAGGAGATTTCCTGTTAGCTGTTCCCAATTCCTCCCTGGGCACCCGTCTCGACCCACAGGCCATTCGGATTGGTGTTGCTCTTCGCCTAGCCGCCCCCATCCTCACCGAACATAGGTGTATTTGCGGCAGGGCGACAGCTGATCAATTCGGACTTCATGGTCTTGTGTGTCACACAGCAGAAGGGAAGTATGCCAGGCATGAGGAGGTTAATGATATAATAAAGAGAAGCCTCGCCACAGCCTGTTGCCCAGCTCAACGGGAACCCCAAGTACAGAGGTCTGATGGAAATCAAAAGCGTCCTGATGGAGCCACTATGCTACCCTGGAAGGATGGAAAGCAGATTGCCAGGGACTACACCTGTACTGCCACATTGGCAGACACCTACTTGCCATACTCTGTAGTGGAAGGGGGTGGAGCTGCCAGCCACAGGGAGACCCAGAAGATCCGCAAATATGAAGACCTTCCCCCTTGCTATAACTTCATTCCAATAGGGTCGGAGACCCTTGGAGCATGGGGCAAGTGTGCTCTAAAGTTCCTTAAAGAGCTAGGTGAAAAGCTCATCATAGAAACCAAGGACCACAGGGCGACCAGCTTCCTCTTTCAGAGACTCAGTGTTGCGATCCAGAGAGGAAATGCCTGCAGCATTCTGGGCACGCGGCCCACCGCAGGGGAGCTGGACAAGTATTCGAGATGTAGCTCTGAGTTACCTATGTTGTTTTACTTTCTGTTGTATTTTTGTGAATGTTTGGCCAATGTATTTTGTCTTTATATATATATATATATATATATTATATATATATATATATATATATATATATATATATATATATATATATATATATATATATATATATATATATATATATATATATATATATATATATATATATATATATATATGCAAATGAGTGGATAATTGGCCGCTTTAAACTGGATAAGAGGAAACTGATGAGAAACAGGAACATAACGTACAACAAAAAACAAACAGAAACGTAACAGAAGCATAGAAACAAAGAAACAAAAGAACTATAACATAAAGAGACACATAAGACAGAAACAAACATAACAGAAGCATAAACAGAAATATAAAAATAAATATAACGGAAAAATCAAACAGAAACATCGCATAAACATAACAGATAAACATAAGAGAAACAACAGAATCATAAACAGAAACATAAATAAACAAAAACAAAGGAAAACAAATATAACGGCAACAAACACAAGCATAACAGAAACAAACTCTGTTAACGGATCTTTTCTACTGAAAGACCAACCACCACCAGGGTCACGGTTCGACTCACTTATCCATCTGTTTATTCAATTACAGTCGTTTATTACGACTATAACTGAGTTTATCTGGATGTAAAGTACGAAACTAGAAAATGTTGTTGACGGAGACAACGATAATAATAATAATAATAATAATAATAATAATAATATAAATTCAATAATTAAATAACATTAATCAAATATTAAATAATCATCTTTATTCCTACAAGTACATGATACAACTTATACAGACCATAGCTGACATCAATAACGTATTACATATTAAGTCCTTTGTTATGCTGAGCATATCGGGCATATTAGCTCAATTTTGTCCCCAGGATGCGATCCACACCAGTCCTATTTTACTGCTAGATGAACATGGACGGTAGGTGTCTTAAGGAAACACGTTCCAATGGCTCCACCCGTACCGAGTAACAAACCGCGGGCCTCAATGTGTGAGCTGAGTGTGCCAAGAGAATAGAAAAATATGTGATTGATTAGTACCGAGGTATTGAAGCAAATTTTTGGGTAGTTTTGAGAAGGACCTGCCTTGTATGGGCCAGTAGGCCTACATCAGTCTAATTACAAAGATCACGAGGAAGGTGGAAAAGCCTAAGACGGAGACGAACTACATGCAGCCAGCAGTAACAGTCTAGTTGATCAGACTCTGATCCACTGGAAACCCTGGTCAAGGACTGGCCGCGGGGACGTTCACCCCAGAAACACCCTTAGGTAGACAGCTGCACGTCACAGGCTCCTCCGGGAAGGACAGAAGCATCTGTAAACAGGTGACGCTGTATAGTCCTTGTGGCTTAGCGCTTCTTTTTGATTATAATAATAATAATAATGTAAACAGGTGACCAGGGGCGAGATGTGTGTTCCTCATCTTCAGTCGACACAAAGATGACCAAACACATGTTCTGCCGAAACCTATTTAACATGTTAATAGTCTGTAGGGCGCACTGGGCCAGCCACTTTTCCAAGGACATGCCTGTGGATATGGCCCAAAAACTCATGGAAAACAAAGTTGACTGATTACAGCAGCCGATACCTCGACATCCCACCACAATCCAACATCCTTTTAGTATATGTTAGACGATTTGCTAACATTTACTAGGTAATCGAATTGTGAGCAGAACTGTACCGCTTGAGCTACAAGGTACCTAGGAATAATAGTGGGTATTGTTTATAAAGACACATGAGCAAACACTAGGGCATACTAGAACGTTTCGGTCCTGGGACCATGACCACTTCTAACATACGGTAATCACTACCTCTTTCACAAGACCACTACCTCCACCACCAACACACTTCCACTCCAATATCAACATAAATACTTCCCCTTTCTCTCCCCACACCTGAGGTCCCCCAACACCCACCAATCACCCCACTATGACCATCCTCCCCAATCAAACCCTATCCTGCATGAGGGAAAGATAACAATGTAACTATCATACAGAATAGAGTAGCAACACAACGCTCGTGTTCTCAGCCTATCATATAGAATAGTGTAGCAACACACTGCTGGTGTTCCCACAATGTAACTGTCACATAGAATAGTGTAGTAACACACTGCTGGTGTTCCCACAATGTAACTATCATATAGAATAGTGTAGCAACACACTGCTGGTGTTCCCACAATGTAACTGTCACATAGAATAGTGTAGTAACACTGCTGATGTTCCCACAATGTAACTATCATACAGAATAGTATATACAGGCGGAGAGTGAGGTGTGAGTGACACATGGTGACCTGAAGAATATCATATTGGGATGAGAACAGGTAGACGATGGGATCATGTGACTCCAGTGTTGTCAGGTAGGTAGAGCTCTGCCTGGTTGAATATCATATATGCTAATGTTTGTGAAATTTTGTATTTCGGTATGTATTACCAAGGTTCAAACCAGTGGTAGGTTCCCCCTTGTGCCTCTGTAGTATCACATAACAGTGTTACAAGAGAGGGGCATAGAAATAATGTTGTGGTAATTAACGCAATTGTGGAGTTCCTAGGACAAGTTTAATGGAGCGTCAGACTGACAACAAACAAGGTTCACTAAGCCGTCTCATATTCGATCATTTTAATGCCTGAGGTATATAAGTAATGTGTGATGATCAACAGCCATCACACACACACACACACACACACACACACACACACACACACACACACACACACACACACACACACACACACACACACACACACACACACACACACACACACACACACACACACACACACGCACACACGCGCACACACGCACACGCACGCACACTGGAAGTTGAAAACTCAGATGAGTCAGAGGGACGTTAGGAAGTATATCTTCAGCCATAGAGTTGCCAGAAAGTGGAAAACACTGAAGACTGAAGTGGTAGAGACAAGATCCATATATAGCTTTAAGAAGAGGTACGATAAAGCTCATGGAACAGGGAGAGTAAACCTAGTAGTGACCAGCGAAGAGGCAGGGCCAGGAGCTGTGAACCGACCCCTGCAACCACATATAGATGAATACATATAGGTGATTCCAAACACACACACACACACACACACACACACACACACACACACACACACACACACACACACACACAGTCTTCACTAAGCAGCCCTTCACAAAACCACTACCTCCACCAACAAACTCAACACTCCAACATAAATCCTACTTCTACCAACAATCTCCCTCCCCTCTTTCTCTCCCCACACCTGAGGTCCCCCAACACCCACCAATCACCCCACTATGACGGTCCTCCCCAACCAAACCCTATCCTGCATGAGGGGAAAATAACAGGGAACACAAATAGCTTGTGTTCCCACAATGTAACTATCATACATAATAGTGTAGCAACACACTGCTGGTGTTGCCACAATGTAACTATCATACATAATAGTGTAGCAACACACTGCTGGTGTTGCCACAATGTAACTATCATACAGAATAGTGTAGCAACACACTGCTGGTGTTGCCACAATGTAACTATCATACAGAATAGTGTAGCAACACACTGCTGGTGTTCCCACAATGTAACTATCATACAGAATAGTGTAGCAACACACTGCTGGTGTTGCCACAACGTAACTATCATACAGAATAGTGTAGCAACACACTGCTGGTGTTGCCACAATGTAACTATCATACAGAATAGTGTAGCAACACACTGCTGGTGTTTCCACAATGTAACTATCATACAGAATAGTGTAGCAACACACTGCTGGTGTTGCCACAACGTAACTATCATACAGAATAGTGTAGCAACACACTGCTGGTGTTGCCACAATGTAACTATCATACAGAATAGTGTAGCAACACACTGCTGGTGTTGCCACAATGTAACTATCATACAGAATAGTGTAGCAACACACTGCTGGTGTTGCCACAATGTAACTATCATAAAGAATAGTGTAGCAACACACTGCTGGTGTTAGCACAATGTAACTATCATACAGAATAGTGTAGCGACACAATGCTGGTGTTGCCACAATGTAACTATCATACAGAATAGTGTAGTAACACACTGCTGGTGTTGCCACAATGTAACTATCATACAGAATATGGCAGCAGTACTCCGAAGACTTATATTTTGCCACCGAAGTGGATAGTTTATTATGCACCTCATAACTATCCTGTGGACGGTAGCCCAAGAGCATATGGTACTCAGATGATAAATGCAGTTTATCTAAACGAAACATTGTCCTCCTATGTCCCCTAATTAGTCGTCCCTCCCTGAGACAACGAGCAGCAGAGGTAAAAAAAAAACTAAATTGTGTATATATGGTAATAGTTGTATACAGCCCATGACGGTCTGTCAAACTTGGTGAGAAAGTTAATTTATGAGACCATATTTGCAGTGACATAAGACATGTAACGTTAATGTTCATGGTATTCACAACACGACAGTGAAAACTGAGAAGGAGAGGCGAAGGAGTATCTGTTATAATAAGAAAACAAGGTATGTATATAATGTGATTATGTGAGAAATTATATATATATATATATATATATATATATATATATATATATATATATATATATATATATATATATATATATATATGTTTTTTCCCCCATCATACGAGACAAGTTTAACTTTTTCATGAGGGAGTTTGGGGAACTGAACAGGGGGGCAGGCAAATTCAAGCCCTTCCCAGTATTTTTCATAGTCTCTGCCTACAGTTTTGACAGGAGCTTTACCGTCACTGTGCTGCCGAAACAAACTTTCTGTAAAAACTCTACCTCTGACTCACAGTTTGTGGTATACCAGTGAACATTTGAGTGTTCATTAAACTTTTGTTTATGTGCAGTGGTGGTCTATCTTAATGGTGTAAAATATTAATTCTAGGCTACAAATCTATATAATTTGATATTTATTGGATCTGCATAATTTTGGCGGCTCCCGTATTGCTAGGTATTCGGCTGTTGCAGTTCTTCTTTTAGACAAGTCGAAGAGTTAAATCTATTATGAAAATTCTATTTAACACTGAATACCACGTAATTTTGCAATAGTCATTTATATTAAAATTATCGCACAAAGTGTTGCATTTGCATAAGTTTTCGTTATATGTTTTTCTTACGTGAAAATTCAATTAGTCTGAGTTAGATGGCTCTGTTCACCAAGCCAGTAGTGTTGCTGGTAGTGCCTCTGTTGTCAGACTGACAACTGTTCACCAAGCCAGTAGTGTTGCTGGTAGTGCCTCTGTTGTCAGACTGACAACTGTTCACCAAGCCAGTAGTGTTGCTGGTAGTGTCTCTGTTGTCAGAATGACAACTGTTCACCAAGCCAGTAGTGTTGCTGGTAGTGCCTCTGTTGTCAGACTGACAACTGTTCACCAAGCGAGTAGTGTTGCTGGTAGTGCCTCTGTTGTCAGACTGACAACTGTTCACCAAGCCAGTAGTGTTGCTGGTAGTGCCTCTGTTGTCAGACTGACAACTGTTCACCAAGCCAGTAGTGTTGCTGGAAGTGCCTCTGTTGTCACACTGACAACTGTTCACCAAGCCAGTAGTGTTGCTGGTAGTGCCTCTGTTGTCAGACTGATAACTGTTCACCAAGCCAGTAGTGTTGCTGGTAGTGCCTCTGTTGTCAGACTGATAACTGTTCACCAAGCCAGTAGTGTTGCTGGTAGTGCCTCTGTTGTCAGACTGATAACTGTTCACCAAGCCAGTAGTGTTGCTGGTAGTGCCTCTGTTGTCAGACTGACAACTGTTCACCAAGCCAGTAGTGTTGCTGGTAGTGCCTCTGTTGTCACACTGACAACTGTTCACCAAGCCAGTAGTGTTGCTGGTAGTGCCTCTGTTGTCACACTGACAACTGTTCACCAAGCCAGTAGTGTTGCTGGTAGTGCCTCTGTTGTCAGACTGACAACTGTTCACCAAGCCAGTAGTGTTGCTGGTAGTGCCTCTGTTGTCAGACTGATAACTGTTCACCAAGCCAGTAGTGTTGCTGGTAGTGCCTCTGTTGTCAGACTGATAACTGTTCACCAAGCCAGTAGTGTTGCTGGTAGTGCCTCGGTTGTCAGACTGACAACTGTTCACCAAGCCAGTAGTGTTGCTGGTAGTGCCTCTGTTGTCAGACTGACAACTGTTCACCAAGCCAGTAGTGTTGCTGGTAGTGCCTTTGTTGTCAGACTGACAACTGTTCACCAAGCCAGTAGTGTTGCTGGTAGTGCCTCTGTTGTCAGACTGATAACTGTTCACCAAGCCAGTAGTGTTGCTGGTAGTGCCTCTGTTGTCAGACTGATAACTGTTCACCAAGCCAGTAGTGTTGCTGGTAGTGCCTCTGTTGTCAGACTGATAACTGTTCACCAAGCCAGTAGTGTTGCTGGTAGTGCCTCTGTTGTCAGACTGATAACTGTTCACCAAGCCAGTAGTGTTGCTGGTAGTGCCTCTGTTGTCAGACTGATAACTGTTCACCAAGCCAGTAGTGTTGCTGGTAGTGCCTCTGTTGTCAGACTGATAACTGTTCACCAAGCCAGTAGTGTTGCTGGTAGTGCCTCTGTTGTCAGACTGATAACTGTTCACCAAGCCAGTAGTGTTGCTGGTAGTGCCTCTGTTGTCAGACTGATAACTGTTCACCAAGCCAGTAGTGTTGCTGGTAGTGCCTCTGTTGTCAGACTGATAACTGTTCACCAAGCCAGTAGTGTTGCTGGTAGTGCCTCTGTTGTCAGACTGACAGCTCTCGTTTAGAAACTGGAGCAGGCATTAACAACTGGGTTTCTACCCTTCAAACTGAACTATCTGCTATACTCCTGGCTCTCAGATTATAACTATCATCCATAAATGCTCTTAACTCTTTGAATGTCAATTGTGGCATTTTGGTGTCAGAAGTCAGACACAGGTATGGTAGGATTGTAGGCAGATTTCGAGTACATCTGTAGATTCCACATCACAATAGTTCTCACCTGTATGATAGAACTGATGAATTGGCAGAAGATAAGAAGCAGATTACAGTACACAAATAACTCGCACATAAGAGAGAAGTTTACGACGACGTTTCGGTCGGACTTGAACCATTTACGAAGTCACACTAACAGAAGAATGAGGTCGCCAGTATATGTAGGCGAGAGGAAAAAAAGACGGGAAAAATTGAGGGAAACAAGAAGTTGTAAGTACGTAGATATTGTGTCAGTCATGCTATTGTGCGCTTTTGTTCCTTAGTATACTAGTCTTATGCTATCAACTTGTATTTTGAGAATAATACGAAAAAGAATTTCATTGACATGAGACAAGGAGATAGTCACCAGTCAGTTAATCAATCATTTTTCCATGCAAGAGGAGCCACATGTCTACGGTGGAAGTCACTACTGCAGGATCTGGCTGGGTTATCAGTATATCTGGCAAGTTGCGTCACACACTGATACAGGACAAATTATATCTAAACTTTGCCAAATGAACAAGTGTCACACCTTGCGTCATTATAATAATCATAATAATAATAAATCTTTATTCTACAAGTACATGATACAACTTATACAGACCATAGCTCACACCAGTAAAAGTCCCTGGTTAGGCAGAGCATTCTGGGCAAGTTAAGTTAATTTTGTCCCCAGGATGCGACCCACACCAGTTGACTAACACCCAGGTACCTATTTACTGCTAGGTGAACAGTGACAGCAGGTGTTTTAAGTAAACACGCCCAAATGTTTCCATCCGTACCGGGAATCGAACCAAGGACCTCAATGTGTGTGAACCGAGTGCGCTACCGACCGAGCTGAACTACGATAAAATTAATGAATTCAGAGAACTCGCTCAACAATGTTCAAGAAATATTTAAGCATTTTATGTACAGTGACATATTACCAACCATTCTGGAAAAATACCCTGACTGCCCACTGATCACGGACCGGGCCGCGGGGGCGCTGACCCCTGAAATCTCCAGACACATGTGGAACATCTGGGGATCTTTCCTGTAGACGTTTCGCCCTCCAGTGGCTTCATCAATGCAAATTCAAGGACATAACTAGAAGACCGTAGAAGTATATACAAAAGATGAGACAATCAGTCCCTCAGCCTTGGATGAGGGACTGATTACCACTGGTTGGCGAAACGTCTACAATAAAGATACCGAAATACTGTATATATATCTAATTCTTCATCTTGTCGGTATTGTGTACCATTCATGTACACCCAGGTATACTCTAAGTATACTCTCTCAACCACTTTATACTCAAGCATATCCTGCTAAAATATAACGTAATACCAATAATTTACAATTGTAATCATTTTTGACGTAATTAATGTCTGCATAAATAACTAATTATGACTGACCACACAAACATGTAAACAGTTCATTACCACTTGTTTATCTATTAAAAGTTTGGGGTCCAGTTCCTGGAACCATTCTGTGCCTCTATGATATTTTGACTACCGCCCATGCCATGGGTATCAGGTGTATAATGAAGATAACAACAAAAGTCACAATACCGTGACTGGAACGATACACAAATAAAAGAGAGAAGCTTACGACGACGTTTCGGTCCGACTTAGACCATTTATTTGTGTATAATGAAGATATTAACTATGAGCAAGACACCTGTGCAACACCTAGGTATCTTTATTACAGGATTTAATTAATTACTGGATAATATAACACTGGAGATTAAAGAAATATTTTGTCTCCAGTGTGACATTCATAAGAACATAAGAAGGAGCACTGCAGCAGGCCTACTGGCCCATTCTAGACAAGTCCAAGTCACATCCACTTAAGGAAGGACTCATTAGTATTTAACTGAAGAAGCTAATCATCTAGGCGATAAAAAATACCCGGGTGAGGGGTATTGTGTACCATTAGTAATGTAAAAATACCCGGGTGAGGGGTATTGTGTACCATTAGTAATGTAAAAATACCCGGGTGAGGGGTATTGTGTACCATTAGTAATGTAAAAATACCCGGGTGAGGGGTATTGTGTACCATTAGTAATGTAAAAATACCCGGGTGAGGGGTATTGTGTACCATTAGTAATGTAAAAATACCCGGGTGAGGGGTATTGTGTACCATTAGTAATGTAAAAATACCCGGGTGAGGGGTATTGTGTACCATTAGTAATGTAAAAATACCCGGGTGAGGGGTATTGTGTACCATTAGTAATGTAAAAATACCCGGGTGAGGGGTATTGTGTACCATTAGTAATGTAAAAATTACTCTTGCTCTCTATTTTATCTTAGGATAGAAATGAGCTAAATATTGGCCGACAACCACCATCTTGACAAGATCATCATACGACAACCACCACCTTGACAAGATCATCATACGACAACCACCACCTTGACAAGATCATCATACGACTACCACCACCTTGACAAGATCATCATACGACAACCACCACCTTGACAAGATCATCATACGACAACCACCACCTTGACAAGATCATCATACGACAACCACCACCTTGACAAGATCATCATACGACTATCACCACCTTGACAAGATCATCATACGACTACCACCACCTTGACAAGATCATCATACGACAACCACCACCTTGACAAGATCATCATACGACTTGACAAGATCATCATACGACTACCACCACCTTGACAAGATCATCATACGACTACCACCACCTTGACAAGATTATCATACGACTACCACCACCTTGACAAGATCATCATACGACTACCACCACCTTGACAAGATCATCATATGACAACCACCACCTTGACAAGATCATCATACGACTACCACCACCTTGACAAGATCATCATACGACTACCACCACCTTGACAAGATTATCATACGACTACCACCACCTTGACAAGATCATACGACAACCACCACCTTGACAAGATCATCATACGACTACCACCACCTTGACAAGATCATACGACAACCACCACCTTGACAAGATCATCATACGACTACCACCACCTTGACAAGATTATCATACGACTACCACCACCTTGACAAGATCATCATACGACTACCACCACCTTGACAAGATCATCATACGACTACCACCACCTTGACAAGATCATCATACGACTACCACCACCTTGACAAGATCATCATACGACTACCACCACCTTGACAGGATCATCATACGACTACCACCACCTTGACAGGATCATCATACGACAACCACCACCTTGACAGGATCATCATACGACAACCACCACCTTGACAGGATCATCATACGACACAGGATCATCATACGACAACCACCACCTTGACACATCATACGACAACCACCACCTTGACAAGATCATCATACGACTACCACCACCTTGACAATCATCATACGACAACCACCACCTTGACATCATCATACGACTACAACCACCACCTTGACAAGATCATCATACGGATCATCATACGACAACCACCACCTTGACCAAGATCATCATACGACAACCACCACCTTGACAAGATCATCACGACAACCACCACCTTGACAAGATCATCATACGACAACCACCACCTTGACAAGATCATCTTACGACAACCACCACCTTGACAAGATCATCATACGACAACCACCACCTTGACAAGATCATCATACGACAACCACCACCTGACACAAGATCACATACACCCACCACCTTGACAAGACAGATCATCATACGACACCACCACCACAGGATCATCATGACAACATCACCACCTTGACAGATCATCATACGACAACCACCACCTTGACAGGATCATCATACGACAACCATACGACAACCACCACCTACCAAGATCATCATACGACAACCACCACCTTGACAGGATCATCATACGACAACCACCACCTTGACAGGATCATCATACGACTACCACCACCTTGACAGGATCATCATACGACTACCACCACCTTGACAGGATCATCATACGACTACCACCACCTTGACAGGATCATCATACGACAACCACCACCTTGACAGGATCATCATACGACAACCACCACCTTGACAGGATCATCATACGACAACCACTACCTTGACAGGATCATCATACGACAACCACTACCTTGACAGGATCATCATACGACAACCACCACCTTGACAGGATCATCATACGACAACCACCACCTTGACAAGATCATCATACGACTACCACCACCTTGACAGGATCATCATACGACTACCACCACCTTGACAGGATCATCATACGACAACCACCACCTTGACAGGATCATCATACGACAACCACCACCTTGACAGGATCATCATACGACAACCACCACCTTGACAGGATCATCATACGACAACCACCACCTTGATAGGATCATACGACAACAACCACCTTGACAAGATCATCACAG
This sequence comes from Cherax quadricarinatus, assembly GCF_038502225.1. Classification (NCBI taxonomy): domain Eukaryota; kingdom Metazoa; phylum Arthropoda; class Malacostraca; order Decapoda; family Parastacidae; genus Cherax; species Cherax quadricarinatus. Next base: position 5,742,078 of record NC_091385.1, on the reverse strand, counting down.
GACTACCACCACCTTGACAAGATCATCATAGGACTACCACCACCTTGACAAGATCATCATAGGACTACCACCACCTTGACAAGATCATCATACGACTACCACCACCTTGACAAGATCATCATACGACTACCACCACCTTGACAGGATCATCATACGACAACCACCACCTTGACAGGATCATCATACGACAACCACCACCTTGACAGGATCATCATACGACTACCACCACCTTGACAGGATCATCATACGACTACCACCACCTTGATAGGATCATCATACGACTACCACCACCTTGACAGGATCATCATACGACAACCATCACCCTGACAGGATCATCATACGACTACCACCACCTTGACAGGATCATCATACGACAACCACCACCTTGACAAGATCATCATACGACTACAACCACCTTGACAAGATCATCATACGACAACCACCACCTTGACAAGATCATCATACGACAACCACCACCTTGACAAGATCATCATACGACAACCACCACCTTGACAAGATCATCATACGACAGCCACCACCTTGACAAGATCATCATACGACAACCACCACCTTGACAAGATCATCATACGACAACCACCACCTTGACAAGATCATCATACGACAACCACCACCTTGACAAGATCATCATACGACAACCACCACCTTGACAAGATCATCATACGACAACCACCACCTTGACAAGATCATCATACGACAACCACCACCTTGACAAGATCATCATACGACAACCACCACCTTGACAAGATCATCATACGACAACCACCACCTTGACAAGATCATACGACAACCACCACCTTGACAAGATCATCATACGACAACCACCACCTTGACAAGATCATCATACGACAACCACCACCTTGACAAGATCATCATACGACAACCACCACCTTGACAAGATCATCATACGACAACCACCACCTTGACAAGATCATCATATGACAACCACCACCTTGACAAGATCATCATACGACAACCACCACCTTGACAAGATCATCATACGACAACCACCACCTTGACAAGATCATCATACGACAACCACCACCTTGACAGGATCATCATACGACAACCACCACCTTGACAGGATCATCATACGACAACCACCACCTTGACAAGATCATCATACGACAACCACCACCTTGACAGGATCATCATACGACAACCACCACCTTGACAAGATCATCATACGACAACCACCACCTTGACAAGATCATACGACAACCACCACCTTGACAAGATCATCATACGACAACCACCACCTTGACAGGATTATCATACGACAACCACCACCTTGACAAGATCATCATACGACAACCACCACCTTGACAGGATCATCATACGACAAGCACCACCTTGACAAGATCATCATACGACAACCACCACCTTAACAGGATCATCATACGACAACCACCACCTTGACAGGATCATACGACAACCACCACCTTGACAGTATCATCATACGACAACCACCACCTTGACAGGATCATCATAAGACTACCACCACCTTGACAGGATCATCATACGACTACCACCATCTTGACAGGATCATCATACGACAACCACCACCTTGACAGGATCATCATACGACAACCACCACCTTGACAGGATCATCATACGACAACCACCACCTTGACATGATCATCATACGACAACCACCACCTTGACAGGATCATCATACGACAACCACCACCTTGACAGGATCATCATACGACAACAACCACCTTGACAGGATCATCATACGACAGCCACCACCTTGACATGATCATCATACGACAACCACCACCTTGACAGGATCATCATACGACAACCACCACCTTGACAGGATCATCATACGACAACCACCACCTTGACAGGATCATCATACGACAACCACCACCTTGACAGGATCATCATACGACAACCACCACCTTGACAGGATCATCATACGACAACCACCACCTTGACAGGATCATCATACGACAACCACCACCTTGACAGGATCATCATACGATAAGCACCACCTTGACAGGATCATCATACGACAACCACCACCTTGACAGGATCATCATACGACAACCACCACCTTGACAGGATCATCATACGACAACCACCACCTTGACAGGATCATCATACGACAACCACCACCTTGACAAGATCATCATACGACTACCACCACCTTGACAGGATCATCATACGACTACCACCACCTTGACAGGATCATCATACGACTACCACCACCTTGACAGGATCATCATACGACTACCACCACCTTGACAGGATCATCATACGACTACCACCACCTTGACAGGATCATCATACATCTAACACCTAACAAAAACATCAGGAGTGTTTCCTAACTTCAGACAAAGTACATTCTCTCTGATGCTTCGACTCTACGAATGTATTACTGTAGACATTACCTGCTGAGAGAGACGCATTCCCCCACCAGTATGTTACCTGCTGAGAGAGACGCATTCCCCCACCAGTATGTTACCTGCTGAGAAAGACGCATTCCCCCACCAGTATGTTACCTGCTGAGAGATGCATCCCAACCACTATGTTACCTGCTGAGAGAGATGCATCCCCCACCAGTACGTTACCTGCTGAGAGAGATGCATCCCCACCAGTATTTTACCTGCTGAGAGATGTGTATCCCCCACCAGCATTTTACCTGCTGAGAGAGATGCATCCCCTCACCAGTACGTTACCTGCTGAGAGAGATGCATCACCCCACCAGTATGTTACCTGCTGAGAGAGATGTATCCCCACCAGTATGTTACCTGTTGAGAAAGATGTATCACCCCAATAGTACGTTACCTGCTGAGGGAGATGCATCCCTCCACCAGTACGTTACCTGCTGAGAGAGATGCATTCCCCCACCAGTACGTTACCTGCTGAGAGAGATGCCTCCCACCACCAGTATGTTACCTGCTGAGAGAGAGATGCATCTCCAACCAGTATGTTACCTGCTGAGAGAGATGCACCCCCCCGTCAGTACGTTACCTGCTGAGAGAGGTGCACCCCCACCAGCTCATTACCTGCTAAGATGCATCGACCACCAGTTCATTACCTGCTGAGAGAGGTGCATCCCCCTCCAGTTCATTACCTGCTGAGAGAGGTGCATCCCCCACCAGTTCATTACCTGCTGAGAGAGGTGCATCCCCTACCAGTTCATTACCTGCTGAGAGAGGTGCATCCCCCACCAGTTCATTACCTGCTGAGAGAGGTGCACCCCCCACCAGCTCATTACCTGCTAAGATGCATCGCCCACCAGTTCATTACCTGCTGAGAGAGGTGCATCCCCTACCAGTTCATTACCTGCTGAGAGAGGTGCATCCCCCACCAGTTCATTACCTGCTGAGAGAGATGCATCCCCCCGCCAGTACGTTACCTGCTGAGAGAGGTGCATCCCCACCAGCTCATTACCTGCTGAGAGAGGTGCATCCCCCACCAGTTCATTACCTGCTGAGAGAGGTGCACCCCCCACCAGCTCATTACCTGCTAAGATGCATCGCCCACCAGTTCATTACCTGCTGAGAGAGGTGCATCCCCTACCAGTTCATTACCTGCTGAGAGAGGTGCATCCCCCACCAGTTCATTACCTGCTGAGAGAGATGCATCCCCCCGCCAGTACGTTACCTGCTGAGAGAGGTGCATCCCCACCAGCTCATTACCTGCTGAGAGAGGTGCATCCCCCACCAGTACGTTACCTGCTGAGAGAGGTGCATCCCCTACCAGTTCATTACCTGCTGAGAGAGGTGCATCTCCCACCACTTCATTACCTGCTGAGAGAGGTGCATCCCCCACCACTTCATTACCTGCTGAGAGAGATGCATCTCCCACCACTTCATTACCTGCTGAGAGAGATGCATCTCCCACCACTTCATTACCTGCTGAGAGAGGTGCACCCCACCAGTTCATTACCTGCTGAGATAGATGCATCTCCCACCACTTCATTACCTGCTGAGAGAGGTGCACCCCACCACTTCATTACCTGCTGAGAGAGGTGCACCCCACCACTTCATTACCTGCTGAGAGAGGTGCACCCCACCACTTCATTACCTGCTGAGAGAGGTGCATTTTTCTCTAGCTCTGTATCAGTAAGTTTCTTAACAGCAATTTAAGTTATCTAGTTTATCCTGGCCACTGATGTTGTGGTTTTGTATTCTGTTTCTGTTCTCTGTTCGTTCTTTGTTATCCATCTATATATCTATCGAGCTATACACCTTTATCTATAACTATATATCTATCCTCTCCTCTCTCTCTCTCCTGTTACGCTACACCTGTTGCAATCATCACAAAGTTTCTCTCTCCCTACTTTTACCCTCACTCTTCCTCCTGTCTTCCCTTCTACCCATTCCCCAGAGTTGAGCCATCTCCCAGCATCGTGGGGAGGCAGTATCTGAGGTTGTGGGAACACATTACCTGCCTGCAATAGTCCCTATGGTGGAAATCTAATCTACATAGTCGGCTTGTGAGAGGATGCTAAAGTTGTGTGTGGGTGGGAATGAGAGAGACAGGAAGAGATAGTGGAAGAGAGGGAGGAATAGTGGAAGACAGGGAGGGATAGTGGAAGATAGGGAAGGATAGTGGAAGATAGGGAGGGATAGTGGAAGATAGGGAGAGATAGTGGAAGATAGGGAGGGATAGTGGAAGATAGGGAGGGATAGTGGAAGATAGGGAGAGATAGTGGAAGATAGGGAGGGATAGTGGAAGATAGGGAGGGACAGTGGAAGATAGGGAGGGACAGTGGAAGATAGGGAGGGATAGTGGAAGATAGGAAGGGATAGTGGAAGATAGGAAGGGATAGTGGAAAATAGAATGATAGTGGAAGATAGGGAGAGATAGTGGAAGATAGAAGGATAGTTGAAGATAGGGAGGGATAGTGGAAGATAGGGAGTGATAGTGGAAGATAGGGAGGGATAGTGAGAGGGAGGGAGGGATAGTGGAAGACAGGGAGGGATAGTGGAAGATAGGGAGGGATAGTGGAAGATAGGGAGGGATAGTGGAAGATAGTGAGGGATAGTGGAAGATAGTGAGGGATAGTGGAAGATAGTGAGGGATAGTGGAATATAGGGAGGGATAGTGGAAGATAGGGAGGGAAAGTGGAAGATAGGGAGGGATAGTGGACGATAGGGAGGAATAGTGGAAGATAGGGAAGGATAGTCGAAGATAGGGAAGGATAGTGGAAGATAGAAGGATAGTGGAAGATAGGGAGGGATAGTGGAAGATAGAAGGATAGTGGAAGATAGGGAGGGATAGTGGAAGATAGGGAGGGATAGTGGAAGATAGGGAGGGATAGTGAGAGGGAGGGAGGGATAGGGAGGGAGGGAGGGATAGTGGAAGATAGGGAGGGATAGTGGAAGATAGGGATAGTGGAAGACAGGGGATAGTGGAAGATAGGGAGGGATAGTGGAAGATAGGGAAGGATAGTGGAAGATAGGGAAGGATAGTGGAAGATAGGGAAGGATAGTGGAAGATAGGGAAGGATAGTGGAAGATAGGGAGGGATAGTGAGAGGGAGGGAGGGATAGTGGAAAAGAGGGAGGGATAGTGGAAGATAGGGAGGGATAGTGGAAGATAGGGATAGTGGAAGATAGTGAGGGATAGTGGAAGATAGTGAGGGATAGTGGAAGTTAGGGAGGGATAGTGGAAGATAGGGAGGGATAGTGGAATATAGGGATGGATAGTGGAATATAGGGAGGGAAAGTGGAAGATAGGGATGGATAGTGGACGATAGGGAGGAACAGTGGAAGACAGGGAAGGATAGTCGAAGATAGGGAAGGATAGTGGAGGATAGAAGGATAGTGGAAGATAGGGAGGGATAGTGGAAGATAGGGAGGGATAGTGAGAGGGAGGGAGGGATAGGGAAGGAGGGAGGGATAGTGGAAGATAGGGATAGTGGAAGACAGGGGATAGTGGAAGATAGGGAGGGATAGTGGAAGATAGGGAAGGATAGTGGAAGATAGGGAAGGATAGTGGAAGATAGGGAAGGATAGTGGAAGACAGGGAAGGATAGTGGAAGACAGGATAGTGGAGGATAGGGAGGGATAGTGGAAGATAGAAGGATAGTGGAAGATAGGGAGGGATAGTGGAAGATAGGGAGGGATAGTGGAAGACAGAAGGATAGTGGAAGATAGGGAGGGATAGTGGAAGATAGGGAGGGATAGTGGAAGATAGGGAGGGATAGTGGAAGATAGGGAGGGATAGTGGAAGATAGGGAGGGATAGTGGAAGATAGGGAAGGATAGTGGAAGACAGAAGGATAGTGGAAGATAGGGAGGGATAGTGGAAGATAGGGAGGGATAGTGGAAGATAGGGAGGGATAGTGGAAGATAGGGAGGGATAGTGGAAGATAGAGAGGGATAGTGGAAGATAGGGAGGGATAGTGGAAGATAGGGAGGGACAGTGGAAGATAGGGAGGGACAGTGGAAGATAGGGAGGGATAGTGGAAGATAGGGAGGGATAGTGGAAGATAGGGAGGGATAGTGGAAGATAGGGAGGGATAGTGGAAGACAGAATGATAGTGGAAGATAGGGAGGGATAGTGGAAGATAGAAGGATAGTTGAAGATATGGAGGGATAGTGGAAGATAGGGAGGGATAGTGGAAGATAGGGAGGGATAGTTAGAGGGAGGGAGGGATAGTGGAAGATAGGGAGGGATAGTGGAAGATAGGGAGGGATAGTGGAAGATAGTGAGAGATAGTGGAAGATAGTGAGGGATAGTGGAAGATAGTGAGGGATAGTGGAAGATAGTGAGGGATAGTGGAAGATAGGGAGGGATAGTGGAATATAGGGAGGGATAGTGGAAGATAGGGAGGGATAGTGGACGATAGGGAGGAACAGTGGAAGACAGGGAAGGATAGTCGAAGATAGGGAAGGATAGTGGAAGATAGAAGGATAGTGGAAGATAGGGAGGGATAGTGGAGGATAGAAGGATAGTGGAAAATAGGGAGGGATAGTGGAAGATAGGGAGGGATAGTGGAAGATAGGGAGGGATAGTGAGAGGGAGGGAGGGATAGTGAGAGGGAGGGAGGGAGGGATATTGAGAGGGAGGGAGGGAGGGATAGTGGAAGATAGGGAGGGACAGTGGAAGATAGGGAATAGTGGAAGATAGGGAGGGATAGTGGAAGATAGGGAAGGATAGTGGAAGATAGGGAATGATATTGGAAGATAGGGAAGGATAGTGGAAGACAGGGAAGGATAGTGGAAGATAGGGAAGGATAGTGGAAGATAGGATAGTGGAGGATAGGGAGGGATAGTGGAAGATAGAAGGATAGTGGAAGATAGGGAGGGATAGTGGAAGATAGGGAGGGATAGTGGAAGACAGAAGGATAGTGGAAGATAGGGAGGGATAGTTGAAGATAGAAGGATAGGGAGGGATAGTGGAAGATAGGGAGGGATAGTGAGAGGGACAGTGGAAGAAAGGGAGGGATAGTGGAAGATAGGGAGGGATAGTGAGAGAGAGGGACAGTGGAAGAGAGGGAGGGATAGTGGAAGACACGGAAGGATAGTGGAAGATAGGGAGGGATAGTGGAAGATAGGGAGGGATAGTGAAATATAGGGAGGGATAGCGGAAGATAGGGAGGGATAGTGAAATATAGGGAGGGATAGCGGAAGAGAGGGAAGGATAGTGAGAGGGAGGGAGGGATAGAAGGAGAGAGGGGAAAGAGGGGGAGATAAAGAAACAGAGACTGTAAATAAAGACATAACTTGGCGCATCTTTATCTGTCGAGTTTAACCCTTTACTGGGATTATTAACCCAGGAGGGTTAGTAAACCAGGAAAACCCATGCAAGTCAAGCTGTGTGGCTTCTATTAGGGTTCTAAGGTTCTTTCCAGGAATTTAACATAAAACAGTCGCCAGATACCTACTTACCTCTAGGTAAGTAGGAGCTTACGACGACGTTTCGGTCCGATTTGGACCAAAAGTCACAATGGCAGAAAAGAGTGAGGAAGCCAGTATATATGTGCGGGTTATTTGTGTATTGTTCTATTTACTGTATTTTTTCTTATCTCTAGTTAACTCCGCCCATCCCTAGCCCAGGATTGAACCGGGTTGTTCGATTGTGAGCTGAATGCGTTACTAACCGCGCCACACAAAAGAGTTTCCAGGTAATGTCGCATCCTACCTGGGAGCCTTACTGAGTGTAACATGTGTGGAACATGTCTGCAGAGCCAGTCCACGCACATGCATACAAAATACAAACTCATATGAGTCATAGGGATGTTAGGAAGTATTTTTTCAGCCTTTGGAAATATAACAATTTGGAGAGTGTAGTGGAGGCAAGATCCGTACGAAGCTTCAAGAAGAGGTACGATAAACCTCTTGGAGCAGGAACTAGGCCTAGTGGTGATCAGTGAAGAGGCAGGGCCAGGAGCTGTGAATCGACCCCTGCAACCACATATAGGTGAGTATACACACGCGCGCAGGTACCATACATAGCCTTAAGAAGAGGTACGATAAAGCTCTTGGAGCAGGGAGAGAGTAGACCTAGTGGCGACCAGTAAAGAAGTGAGGCCAAGAGCTGTGAATCGACCCCAACAACCACAATCATGTGAGTACACACACACATTCTCACAACTCTTTCACAAAAAAAATGTGAAACAGCAATTGAAATGTGTAAAAAGCATTAAAAATCATGTGTGGAGGGTTTGGAACCTACTGACAGTAGGTTCACAACCTTAATCAGAAATGAACCTACTTACAGTAGGTTCAGTTGTTACGTATATGGTAGGAGAACCCTCTCATATCTTGGATGAACATGTGAAGATGATTCTCGTTCCAGAGAGATGGAACCTAGAGTGCTGACCATTATATAAGTAACAAACATACTAGTAACACAGGAACACACGCACAACACAGTAACACACACTAATAACACACTGGAACACACACTAATAACACACTGGAACACACTAATAACACACTGGAACACACTAATAACACACTGGAACACACTAATAACACACTGGAACACACTAATAACACACTGGAACACTAAAAACACACTGGAACACACTAATAACACACTGGAACACACTAATAACACACTAGAACACACACTAATAACACACTGGAACACACTAATAACACACTGGAACACACTAATAACACACTGGAACACACTAATAACACACTGGAACACACTAATAACAAACTGGAACACACACTAATAACACACTGGAACACACTAATAACACACTGGAACACACACTAATAACACACTGGAACACACTAATAACACACTGGAATACACTAATAACACACTGGAACACACTAATAACACACTGGAACACACTAATAACACACTGGAACACACTAATAACAAACTGGAACACACACTAATAACACACTGGAACACACTAATAACACACTGGAACACACACTAATAACACACTGGAACACACTAATAACACACTGGAACACACACTAATAACACACTGGAACACACACTAATAACACACTGGAACACACACTAATAACACACTGGAACACACACTAATAACACACTGGAACACACACTAATAACACACTGGAACACACTAATAACACACTGGAACACACATTAATAACACACTGGAACACACTAATAACACACTGGAACACACACTAATAACACACTGGAACACACACTAATAACACACTGGAACACACACTAATAACACACTGGAACACACACTAATAACACACTGGAACACACACTAATAACACACTGGAACACACTAATAACACACTGGAACACACACTGGAACACACATTAATAACACACTGGAACACACACTAGTAACACACTGGAACACACACTAATAACACACTGGAACACACTAACACCATACTGGAACACACATTAATAACACACTGGAACACACACTAGTAACACACTGAAACACACACTAATAACACACTTGAACATACACTAATAACACATAGGAACACACTAATAACATGAACATACACTAATAACACATAGGAACACACTAATAACACGAACATACACTAATAACACATAGGAACACACTAATAACACGAACATACACTAATAACACATAGAAACACACACTAAAACCACACAGTACATATACACTGAGAGGTGTGCATCTCTGCGTATATACAC
>NC_091385.1:5704467-5726967 GCF_038502225.1 Cherax quadricarinatus | reverse complement strand
TTTTCCTGGGTCCTATGCCTCCTGTACCTTTTCCATTCTCTGTTGCACTTAGTTTTTGCCTCCCTACACCTTCGGGTAAACCAAGGACTCGTTTTGGTCTTCCTATTATTTCTGTTTCCCTTGGGAACAAAACTTTCCTCTGCCTCCTTGCACTTTGTTGCCACATATTCCATCATCTCGTTTACTGATTTTCCTACCAGATCTCTGTCCCACTGAACCTCCTGCAGGAAGTTTCTCATACCTGTGTAGTCCCCCCTTTTATAGTTTGGCCTGTCCCCTTCAATTCCTGTTACCTTCTCCACTTGTAACTCTACTATATAGTCAAAACTCAGAACCACATGATCGCTAGCTCCAAGGGGCCTCTCGTAAGTGATGTCCACAATGTCTGAACTGCTCAGGGTGAACACAAGATCCAGTCTTGCTGGCTCATCCTCCCCTCTCTCTCTGGTTGTGTCCCTGACATGTTGATGCATGAGGTTTTCAAGTACCACATCCATCATCTTGGCTCTCCATGTTTCGGGACCCCCATGTGGCTCCAGGTTTTCCCAGTCGATCTCCCTGTGGTTGAAATCGCCCATTACCAGTAACTTTGCTCTGCTCGAGTGAGCTCTTCTTGCCACCTCAGCCAGTGTGTCCACCATCACCCTGTTGTTTTCTTCGTACTCCTCTCTTGGCCTCCTGCAGTTCTGTGGTGGGTTATACATCACTCCAATGACTACTTTATGTTCTCCGGACTGAATTGTACCTACAATGTAGTCTCTTTCTCCAATCATGTCCATGCCTTCCATTTCCTCAAATCCCCATTGGTGTTTTATGAGCAGTGCAATCCCTCCTCCCCCTCTACTCCTTCTATCTTTCCTCAAGATCTGATATCCTGTTGGGAAGATTGTGTCTGTTATTGTCTCAGCGAGTTTTGTTTCTGTGACTGCTATGATGTCTGGGGATTTTTCACTGATTCTTTCATTCCACTCATGTTTATTCGTGTGTGTGTGTGTATGTGTGTGTGTGTGTGTGTGCGTGTGTGCGTGTGTGTGTGTGTGTGTGTGTGTGTGTGTGTGTGTGTGTGTGTGTGTGTGTGTGTGTGTGTGTGTGTGTGTGTGTGTCTGTGTCTGTGTGTGTCTGTGTGTGTCTGTGTGTTTGTTTAACGATTTAACGAGTGACACTTGTTGCCCCTGTTCACCTATCATTAAATAGGTGCCTGGGTGCTAGTCACCTTAAACCTTGTAGATGAATGGTTCACAGAACCGACACGTTGATAAATTAGACACATGTGCAACTCTTGGGTATCTTTATTAAGGAAACGTTTCGCCACATAGTGGCTTCATCAGTCCATACACAGGAGAAGCTTGAAGAATAGGAGGAGAATGAGGTAATCAGTCCCTCAACCTTGAGTCGATGTGGTCAGTCCATCAATCTTGAATAGAATACGGCATATGAGCGGAGAAGGAGCTTATAAACCGTAGGTAGGAGAGGTGCAGCAGTCATAGGTGGTGTCACATTTGTCCAATGTGGAAGTAGGTCGTGCCCAAGGGTTAGGCAATTGAAGAATTCCCAAGTATTAAGATCCCAACAAGTTGCAGTGTCTGACAGGATTGTAGATGAATGGTTCACAGAACCGACACGTTGTTAAATTAGACACATGTGCAACTCTTGGGTATCTTTATCTTGGGCACGACCTACTTCCACATTGGGCAAATGTGACACCACCTATGACTGCTGCACCTCTCCTACCTACGGTTTATAAGCTCCTTCTACGCTCATATGCCGTATTCTATTCAAGATTGATGGACTGACCACATCGACTCAAGGTTGAGGGACTGATTACCTCATTCTCCTCCTATTCTTCAAGCTTCTCCTGTGTATGGACTGATGAAGCCACTGTGTGGCGAAACGTTTCCTTAATAAAGATACCCAAGAGTTGCACATGTGTCTAATTTATATACCTTAAACCTGTTACTGCCAGTGTTCACCTAGTCGTAAATAGGTACCCAGGCCCTAGTTACCTACTGTGGTCTGCATCCACACGGGTGAAAAACTGTCTTAGAGCTGAGAAGAAAGCTTTCATCTTGTAAAAGAGCTCAGGTGGGGCTTCTGTTTTATGAATGAGCTGGGGTAGGAGACCAGCGCCCAGTCTGTGAGCTGTGGTAGACCAGCGCCCAGTCTGTAAGTGAGCTGTGGTAGGAGACCAGCGCCCAGTCTGTGAGCTGTGGTAGACCAGCGCCCAGTCTGTAAGTGAGCTGTGGTAGGAGACCAGCGCCCAGTCTGTAAATGAGCTGTGGTAGGAGACCAGCTCACAGTCTGTAAATGAGCTGTGGTAGGAGACCAGCTCCCAGTCTGTAAATGAGGTATGGTAGGAGACCAGCTCCCAGCCTGTAAATGAGCTATGGTAGAAGACCAGCTCCCAGTCTGTAAATGAGCTGTGGCAGGAGACCAGCTCACAACCTGTAAATGAGCTGTGGTAGGAGACTAGCTCCCAACTTGTAAATGAGCTGTGGTAGGAGACCAGCTCCCAACCTGTAAATGAGCTGTGGCAGGAGACCAGCTCCCAACCTGTAAATGAGCTGTGGTAGGAGACCAGCTCCCAACCTGTAAATAAGCTGTGGTAGGAGACCAGCTCCCAACCTGTAAATGAGCTGTGGTAGGAGACCAGCTCCCAGCCTGTAAATGAGCTGTGGTAGGAGACCAGCTCCCAGCCTGTAAATGAGCTGTGGTAGGAGACCAGCTCCCAACCTGTAAATGAGCTGTGGTAGGAGACCAGCTCCCAGTCTGCAAATGAGGTATGGTAGGAGACCACCTCCCAGCCTGTAAATGAGCTGTGGCAGGAGACCAGCTCCCAACCTGTAAATGAGCTGTGGTAGGAGACCAGCTCCCAACCTGTAAATGAGCTGTGGTAGGAGACCAGCTCCCAACCTGTAAATGAGCTGTGGTAGGAGACCAGCTCCCAACCTGTAAATGAGCTGTGGTAGGAGACTATCTCCCAACTTGTAAATGAGCTGTGGTCGGAGACTAGCTCCCAACCTGTAAATGAGCTGTGGTAGGAGACTAGCTCCCAACTTGTAAATGAGCTGTGGCAGGAGACCAGCTTCCAACCTGTAAATGAGCTGTGGTAGGAGACCAGCTCTCAACCTGTAAATGAGCTGTGGTAGGAGACCAGCCCCCAACTTGTAAATGAGCTGTGGTAGGAGACTAGCTCCCAACCTGTAAATGAGCTGTGGTAGGAGACCAGCTCCCAACCTGTAAATGAGCTGTGGTAGGAGACCAGCTCCCAACCTGTAAATGAGCTGTGGTAGGAGACCAGCTCCCAACCTGTAAATGAGCTGTGGCAGGAGACCAGCTCCCAACCTGTAAATGAGCTGTGGTAGGAGACCAGCTCCCAACCTGTAAATGAGCTGTGGCAGGAGACCAGCTCCCAGCCTGTAAATGAGCTGTGGTAGGAGACCAGCTCCCAACCTGTAAATGAGCTGTGGTAGGAGACTAGCTCCCAGCCTGTAAATGAGCTGTGGTAGGAGACCAGCACCCAACCTGTAAATAAACTTACCTAGGAGACCAGCTCATACCTTGCAAACTGTTTACAGTAAATAATATGGATTTTGTGGACGTCATATCCAAGCTAAAGGTTCAGCTTTATCCGAGAACAAAGTACAGCTTTATCCAAGCACAAAGTAAAGCTTTATCCTGGAAGAACGTACAACTATATCCAAGCATAAAGTAAAGCTTTATCCTGGAACAACGTACTGCTATATCCAAGCACAAAGTAAAGCTTTATCCTGGAACAACGTATAACTATATCCAAGCATAAAGTAAAGCTTTATCCTGGAACAACGTACTGCTATATCCAAGCACAAAGTAAAGCTTTATCCTGGAACAACGTATAACTATATCCAAGCACAAAGCAAAGCTTTATCCTGGAACAACGTATAACTATATCCAAGCATAAAGTAAAGCTTTATCCTGGAACAACGTACAACTATATCCAAGCATAAAGTAAAGCTTTATCCTGGAACAACGTACAACTATATCCAAGCATAAAGTAAAGCTTTATCCTGGAACAAAGTACAGCTTTATCCAAGCGTGAACAAATGCATAATGCAAGTTACTCCTAATCTAGATGGATCCTATGCAGGGTTTGGCTCGGTTAAATTGAACTTAGCTAATAATAGCTGCGTAGTCGACCAAGTTAATTCTGGCTGTTAACTGCTGTTAGAGCTTTTAACATACCTACATTGTGGCGTTAATTTGTTGTATTTGTTTATGTATTTGTTACTGTATGAGTCACTATATTTGTTGTATGTGTTGCTGTATTGATGTATTTGTTACAATATTTGTTACTGTACTTGTTGTTGTATTTATTGTTGTATGAGTTACTGTATTTTATGAATTTAATGTTGCAACTGTTGTATTTGTTTCTGGATTTGTTGCTGTTGTGAGCTGGGAGACTTCAGTAGTGTCAGCCTGAGCTGGGAGACTTCAGTAGTGTCAGCCTGAGCTGGGAGACTTCAGTAGTGTCAGCCTGAGCTGGGAGACTTCAGTAGTGTCAGCCTGAGCTGGGAGACTTCAGTAGTGTCAGCCTGAGCTGGGAGACTTCAGTAGTGTCAGCCTGAGCTGGGAGACTTCAGTAGTGTCAGCCTGAGCTGGGAGACTTCAGTAGTGTCAGCCTGAGCTGGGAGACTTCAGTAGTGTCAGCCTGAGCTGGGAGACTTCAGTAGTGTCAGCCTGAGCTGGGAGACTTCAGTAGTGTCAGCCTGAGCTGGCAGACTTCAGTAGTGTCAGCCTGAGCTGGGAGACTTCAGTAGTGTCAGCCTGAGCTGGGAGACTTCAGTAGTGTCAGCCTGAGCTGGGAGACTTCAGTAGTGTCAGCCTGAGCTGGCAGACTTCAGTAGTGTCAGCCTGAGCTGGCAGACTTCAGTAGTGTCAGCCTGAGCTGGCAGACTTCAGTAGTGTCAGCCTGAGCTGGGAGACATCAGTAGTGTCAGCCTGAGCTGGGAGACTTCAGTAGTGTCAGCCTGAGCTGGGAGACTTCAGTAGCGTCAGCCTGAGCTGGCAGACTTCAGTAGCGTCAGCCTGAGCTGGGAGACTTCAGTAGTGTCAGCCTGAGCTGGGAGACTTCAGTAGTGTCAGCCTGAGCTGGGAGACTTCAGTAGTGTCAGCCTGAGCTGGGAGACTTCAGTAGTGTCAGCCTGAGATGGGAGACTTCAGTAGCGTCAGCCTGAGCTGGGAGACTTCAGTAGTGTCAGCCTGAGCTGGCAGACTTCAGTAGCGTCAGCCTGAGCTGGGAGACTTCAGTAGTGTCAGCCTGAGCTGGCAGACTTCAGTAGCGTCAGCCTGAGCTGGCAGACTTCAGTAGTGTCAGCCTGAGCTGGCAGACTTCAGTAGTGTCAGCCTGAGCTGGGAGACTTCAGTAGTGTCAGCCTGAGCTGGGAGACTTCAGTAGCGTCAGCCTGAGCTGGGAGACTTCAACAGTGTCAGCCTGAGATGGGAGACTTCAGCAGTGTCAGCCTGAACTGGGAGATTTCTGTAGTGTCGGCCTGAGCTGGGAGACTTCAGCAGTGTCAGCCTGAGCTGGGAGACTTCAGCAGTGTCAGCCTGAGCTGGGAGACTTCAGTAGTGTCAGCCTGAACTGGGAGACTTCAGCAGTGTCAGCCTGAACTGGGAGATTTCTGTAGTGTCGGCCTGAGCTGGGAGACTTCAGCAGTGTCAACCTGAGCTGGGAGACTTCAGCAGTGTCAGCCTGAGCTGGGAGACTTCAGTAGTGTCAGCCTGAGCTGGGAGACTTCAGTAGTGTCAGCCTGAGCTGGGAGACTTCAGTAGTGTCAGCCTGAGCTGGGAGACTTCAGTAGTGTCAGCCTGAGCTGGGAGACTTCATCAGTGTCAGCTTGAGCTGGGAGACTTCAGTAGTGTCAGCCTGAGCTGGGAGACTTCAGCAGTGTCAGCTTGAGCTGGGAGACTTCAGCAGTGTTAGCTTGAGCTGGCAGACTTCAGTGTCAGCCTGAGTTGGGACACTTCAGTGTCAGCTTGAGCTGGGAGACTTCAGTAGTGTCAGCCTGAGCTGGGGGACTTCAGCAGTGTCAGCCTGAGCTGGCAGACTTCAGCAGTGTCAGCCTGAGCTGGCAGACTTCAGCAGTGTCAGCTTGAGCTGGCAGACTTCAGTAGTGTCAGCCTGAGCTGGGAGACTTCAGCAGTGTCAGCATGAGCTGGCAGACTTCAGCAGTGTCAGCTTGAGCTGGCAGACTTCAGCATTGTCAGCCTGAGCTGGCAGACTTCAGCAGTGTCAGCCTGAGCTGGGAGACTTCAGCAGTGTCAGCATGAGCTGGCAGACTTCAGCAGTGTCAGCATGAGCTGGCAGACTTCAGCAGTGTCAGCTTGAGCTGGCAGACTTCAGCAGTGTCAGCCTGAGCTGGCAGACTTCAGCAGTGTCAGCCTGAGCTGGGAGACTTCAGCAGTGTCAGCCTGAGCTGGGAGACTTCAGCAGTGTCAGCCTGAGCTGGCAGACTTCAGCAGTGTCAGCCTGAGCTGGGAGACTTCAGCAGTGTCAGCCTGAGCTGGGAGACTTCAGCAGTGTCAGCCTGAGCTGGGAGACTTCAGAAGAACAATGAAGATATGGTCAAGTATTCCATTGAAGGTTCATCATCTACGACACCTTCAAAGGTCACCGTCCAGTAGAACTGGAGTTACTATCACTTGGGAATTACTATCTCTCAGGATAGTCAATCACACACACAAGAGAAATGTAATATATATAAACATATCCCAGATCGGAGACAGACAAAAATTTTAAGCAAGAGACAGTGAAAAGTGAGTATTACTACCACAAGTACTACTACTATTACCATCACAAGCACTACTACTATTACCACTACTACCACAAGTACTACCACTATTACCATCACAAGTACTACTACTATTACCACTATTACAACTACCACAAATACTACTACTATTACCACCACCACTACTACTACTATCACAAGTACTACTACTACCAGTACTACTACTATCACCACCACCACCTACAACGATTATATTATGTTCTGTACCTCACATTAGTTGCACTTGTATCCTTGTACCTAATACATATATACATAAATTTGGAAAGCACTGGTTTGGTACCAGAGCTGTGACAGAGTGGAACAAACTCCTCAGTAGCGTTACTGAAGCTAAAACCTTCTGGGTGTGAGTGTGTGTGAGCTGGACCTGACTAACATGGGCCAGTAGGTCTCCTGCAGTATTCCTTCCTTATGTTCTTATCTATCTGATGAAGAATTGACACATGTGCAACATCTGGGCATCTTTATTGTAGACGTTTCGCCATCCAGTGTCTTTATCAATATAAATTCTAAGCCACTGGAGGGTGAAACGTCTACAATAAAGATACCCAGATGTTGCACGTGTGTCTAATTCTTCAACCTGTTGGTATTGCATACCATACATATACAACGCATACACTTGTATACATACACGTCTTCACAGCTGTAATGCACACACTGCCTAGAATGGGGAGATAGGAAGGAGTGGATGAGAGGGAAATGAGGAAACATAAGCAGAAAGCAGAGAGAAGCTGTGGTAATGAGAAATAAGTTCACATCACACAGCTGCTACAACTACTACCACCACCAGAACTACTATTACCTACAACGATTATATGTTTTGCATCTCGCTCTGTACCCATATATACCTGTGTCATATAAACCTGTCTCATATATACCTGTGTCATATATACCTGTGTCATATATACCTGTGTCATATAAACCTGCCTCATATATACCTGTGTCATATATACCTGTGTCATATAAACCTGTCTCATATATACCTGTGTCATATATACCTGTGTCATATATACCTGTGTCATATATACCTGTGTCATATATACCTGTGTCATATAAACCTGCCTCATATATACCTGTGTCATATATACCTGTGTCATATATACCTGTGTCATATAAACCTGTCTCATATAAACCTGTCTCATATATACCTGTGTCATATATACCTGTGTCATATATACCTGTGTCATATAAACCTGTCTCATATATACCTGTGTCATATATACCTGTGTCATATATACCTGTGTCATATATACCTCAGTCATATATACCTCAGTCATATATACCTCAGTCATATATACCTCAGTCATATATGCCTCTAGGTGGCAAGCCGTTACAAACACTTGTGTCCTTCTACCTAACAACGAAAAATACGTAATATCTTTGGTAACAAGGAGTGAGAGAGAGAGAGAGAGAGAGAGCCACTGAGAGCGGGTTGCATGTCGTTCCTCAGTGAGTATCAGTGTGTAACTGCAGTCACTGGTGGTATTTTCCGAGTCAACAAGACTGTCTCCTGACGCTGGTGTTTGTTGTATGTTGACCCACTGAGGGACTGGGACCGGTCTTAATGCCTTCCTTGGCCGTTTCCGTGTTGGGATCAACAACACGCTAGTTATACTCACTCAATGTCTTTCTTGGCTGTGTAAATTAGACACATGTGCAGCATGAAGGATATAACTGGAAGATAGCAGAACTATATACCAAAGATGAGGTAATCAGTCCCTCAGCCTTGGAGTTGGTGAAGAGCACTGCAGTCTTGAATTTGTACTGATAAAGCCAGTGGTTGGCGAAACGTCTACAATAAAGATACCCAGATGTTGCACGTGTGTCTAATTTACAATTTTGCTTGCATTGTATACCTTTCATGTACACGCCTTTCTTGGTTCTCTGTAGATGTGTTGAGACCCACAAGACACTGGTCTTACTTAATTCCTTCCTTACTTGTTGCTAGTTGTGTTGGAATCACAAAGACCCTAGTTTTAGCTATTTAATGTCTTAGCTATTTCTAGCTGTGTTGGCCAACAGGACACTGGTCTTAACTCCCTAGCCCACCACTGGGAGAAACGTTACAACAAGCTGCATGTGTTGCACGTTTTTTTTTTATTCCTACTTGTCGGCTTTTGCCACTGTCTCCCTGCAAGCTGAGATAATCGATCCCAAAGTTCTCAGAGAATTCTTGCGTGAGAGAAATGTGCCTGCATTAGTCGGGTGTTTTAGTAGTAATAATCCAATTCACATTTCTTCTAAACCATTATGTCGGTATCTCTTACCAGGTTTATACAACATTCCTTCATGGAATGCGAGAGAAGAGGTTTCCATACACTCCACACACCCGAATGTAAACAAAGGATAATTCTTTCACAATTCTCGTTAACAATAGCGTAGGTGAGAACGTCAACAAGACCTCAATTATCTTCCGAGTGATGAAAAGGACACATATGCAACACTTGGGAATCTTTACCGATCCGTTCTTTAATCGAACAGAAGTTAACAATGGAGACAGGAGAAGAGAACTTTAAGTTGATTGTGGGAACACCAGTAGTGTGTTGCTACACTATTCTGTGTGATAGTTACATTGTAGGAACACCAGCAGTGTGTTGCTACACTATTCTGTGTGATAGTTACATTGTAGGAACACCAGCAGTGTGTTGCTACACTATTCTGTATGATATTTACATTGTAGTAACACCAGCAGTGTGTTGCTACACTATTCTGTGTGATAGTTACATTGTAGGAACACCAGCAGTGTGTTGCTACACTATTCTGTGTGATAGTTACATTGTGGGAACACCAGTAGTGTGTTGCTACACTATTCTGTATGATATTTACATTGTAGGAACACCAGCAGTGTGTTGCTACACTATTCTGTATATTTACATTGTAGGAACACCAGCAGTGTGTTGCTACACTATTCTGTGTGATAGTTACATTGTAGGAACACCAGCAGTGTGTTGCTACACTATTCTGTATGATATTTACATTGTAGGAACACCAGCAGTGTGTTGCTACACTATTCTGTGTGATAGTTACATTGTGGGAACACCAGCAGTGTGTTGCTACACTATTCTGTGTGATAGTTACATTGTGGGAACACCAGCAATGTGTTGCTACACTATTCTGTATAATAATTACATTTGTTAAGGAAAGGAAGGGGCGAAAGAAGAAAGGAGAAAATGAAGGAAGAAGGAAGGGAGAGTAGAAAGAGAGGGTGAGAAAAAAGGTTGAGAGTGTCAGAAAAAGGAGCTGAGAAGGTTGAAAAGGGTTCAGAGGATTGTTTTGCTTCTCCGCCCTGAGTTGGTCTGTCAGTTAGGTAATCCAATTACGTTTGAGCTTTCTGAAGCAATATTTTTCATGGGTGATGGAAGGAAGGATTTTTAAAAGAGTTGGAAAGGGATTTGGCGCACGTTAGTGGGCAAAACGTCGCACAGAAGGCGAGAAGTCCTTTAAAAAACATTTATTAGCGTCAATCACACTCACTACAGCACCTCGTAATAATATAAAAACACAATACCGTAGGCTGGAAAAATTTACCAGAATACCAGCACTGATGAGAGAAACGTTATGCGATGTTTTGATCCATCCTGGACTATTGGCAAGTCACAACTAAAGCTAAAAACAGAGAAAGCCGACACAGAGCTCCTAAGTGCGGAATTTTGGTGAAAAACACAGGCATTCTGACTCAAATTCTCTGAAACACATCTTCTTGTAGACGTAAATACTCTTACAAGGCTTTTAATATAAAGGGATCAGAGTGCATTCACTTGAGACATCCTTGATTGAAGACGTGTCGCTCTTGGGACCGTGGTAACTTCATGAAACTGAAGTGGCCATGAGAGAAACGTCTTCAAAAACGGTGTTGAGAGTGTATACCTTCTGGTCCACTTCCCGTTAGGTAACAGTCGTCTGGCTTCTTGACTACACATAGAGATGACACATTCCATCACTCTTCCAACATAGCTCATATCACACATCATATTCACAACCTCACGTCTCATATTCACAACATGAAGCCTCATATTCACATTACTTCTCATATTCACAACATGAACCTCACATTCACATCATGAACGTCATATTCAAGTAATCCACGAAGATGACTTCACGAGTCTAGCATCTGAAAATGACATCATGGACTTCACACATGGAAATCTTAAAAATAACTGGTAAGACACATAGGCAACAGTTAGGCATCTTTAATCCGAAACGCTTCGCCTACACAGTAGGCTCCTCCAGTCGAGTACAGAAAGTAGGCAGGAGCACTAGAGATGTGAAGACGATGTAATCAGTCCGTCATTCTTTAAGACGTAGATTTGAGGTTGTCAGTCCCTCAGCCTGAAGAAGAGTTCTATTCCAGAGTCTGAAACAATGTGAAGATCACGCGACAGTGTGGAGACTTATATACTGTCGCAAGGAGAGGTGTAGAGTAGTAGAAGACACAATGAGAGGACAGGTCCCTCTCAGATCCAACCATTCTCACTTAAAAAAGTTGTCCAAGGTGTTCTCTCTTCCGTACCAAGTTACCAATGTGTTATAGTGTCTGACGGAGTGGATATCAAAATATGATATTTTACCGAGATGACATTTACATGACCGGAATTATTGATATCTCATGTGATATCGATGACTTTACGCATCTGTAATCTATACAACGAAAGGTGTATGTCACACAGAGTATATACAAGGAGAGGTGTATATCTGGTGTACCGGGAGGTGTCTCACCGTTTATGTACACTTAGAGGTGAGTAATTTCATATTATATTCACTGAGAGGTGTGTATATATATGTCGTGCCGAATAGGTAAAACTTGCGATATTGGCATAAATAGCAACACTCTTCTTGCCGAATAAGGCAAGTGAAAATTTGTGTATGCAATAATTTCTCAAAAATCATTCTGAACTTAACTAAAAAATATATTTCAATGTTTATTAAATTATTGTAAAATTATCTAAAATGTATTTAATTGGATTAGGATGAATTAAACTGCGCTTGTTATAATAAGGTCAGGTAAGTTTTCTAAGGTGCTTTTAATGTAAAAATTATTAATTTTTACATGAACATAAATGAAAAAAAAAATATATCTATAAGAGAAAACTTTAGAAAGGACTTGATTTTAAACGAGTTCTTGCTAATTGACCAATTTTACCTATTCGGCACTACATTATAGATACTGAAGGATGAAGGCCACTGATAGCTGACAGGTCACACATGACGGATGACAGCTGACAGTTCACAGTGACAGCAGGTTAAGTTCATGTCACCTGTACTATTCATGTTACTCCTGTGGTGACTCTGAGGTGACCTTGTTGAAGAGAGACATGTGCAACACGTGTCTTTTTTAATGAAACTGCCCGCCTGCGCAGCAGCCTTCCTTAGTCGAAGACAGAAGTGGGTAACAAGGACGCCAATGGAAATAAGTCACCTTCTCTGACCTTTTTTGGGGTTATCCTAGGTATTTTTACACACATGTTACTATGTAATAAGATCACAGTCAACAGATGGCATCTCGGGCCCTGGATGCTGCTAGAAGTCTGGGATGCTGGGAAATGGGTAGCAGTGCTGGGAGGTACTTGGAAAGCTAAGAGATTGTAGGGAGAGATGACTAAGGGGCTGAGAGATGGTTAGAATGCTGGAAGATAGCTGAGAGATTGCTGGGATGCTGGTGATGACTAAGGGGCTGAGAGATGGTTAGAATGCTGGAAGATAGCTGAGAGATTGCTGGGATGCTGGTGATGACTAAGGGGCTGAGAGATGGTTAGAATGCTGGAAGATAGCTGAGAGATTGCTGGGATGCTGGTGATGACTAAGGGGCTGAGAGATGGTTAGAATGCTGGAAGATAGCTGAGAGATTGCTGGGATGCTGGTGATGACTAAGGGGCTGAGAGATGGTTAGAATGCTGGAAGATAGCCGAGAGATTGCTGGGATGCTGGTGATGACTAAGGGGCTGAGAGATGGTTAGAATGCTGGAAGATAGCTGAGAGATTGCTGGGATGCTGGTGATGACTAAGGGGCTGAGAGATGGTTAGAATGCTGGAAGATAGCTGAGAGATTGCTGGGATGCTGGTCGCCGGTACCACTGTAAACAAATAGTGAGCATCCAAGCTTACAAGTCACAGGCGTTGTAAAGTAACCGCGACGTGTAGTCTCGTCTTTATATACCTAACTCTTAATCTTTTTACAGTTCCTTGATAATGTGAGAAATCACGAAATCGCTTGTAATTTCACTATTTTATCACAGTGGTTGTTCTGCATATGTAACTATGTAAGATGATTGTACTTTTGTGTACCTGTGCCTAAATTATCTTACCTACCTACTTACAGGTCACGCCCACTACACTACCACTACTATATCACCTCATCACAGCAGTCAAAACACCCACACCAAATCACCCACAAAACATCTATTTAATTAGCCTCTGTAAAAAAAAATAATACCGCCCACCACCACACAGAGAGAGAGAGAGAGAGAGAGAGAGAGAGAGAGAGAGAGAGAGAGAGAGAGAGAGAGAGAGAGAGAGAGAGAGAGAGAGAGAGAGAGAGAGAGAAATTTTAAATGGGAAACTGACTAATCGATCTATGAAGGCTGTCTAGTCATAGCCAGATATTATTGTTGTTGTAGTGGTTGGTCCTGCTGTTGTTGCTGTTCCCGCTGCTGCTGCTGTTCCGCTGCTGCCGTTGTTCAGCTACTGCTGCCGTTGTTCCAGATATTTGGAGTCCTGCTGTTTTGTTCCAGTTGTTTCCATTCCATATGTTGTTTCAGTGGTTGCTGTTCCAACTGTTGTTGTTCCAGCTGTTGCTATTCAAGCTACTGCTGTTCCTTTCGTTGTTAATGTTTCAGCTGCTACTGCTCCTATCGTTATTGCTCCAGCTACTACTGTTCCTGTCGTTGCTATTGTTCCAGCTGCTACTGTTCCAGTCGTCATTGCTTCAACTGCTGTTGTTCCTATCACTGTTATTGTTCCAACAGAATCCGTTGAAGTTGCTGTTGTTGCTGTTCATGTTCCTGCTGTTGCTGACGTTGTTACGAAGGCTCTAGTTCCGGCTGTTGTTGCTGCTGTTATTGCTTTTGTTGACGTTCTTGTTCTCTCCGCTACTGTAGTTGATATAGCTGTTTTTGTAGCTGCAAATACAAAAAAAAATATATACACAAAAACATAATACCCAGTATTCTAGACAGGCTATTGTTGTTTTTTGAAACTCACGGAATTAAAATCTTTTGTTTGTCTGTAAATTATTAAACAGAGCCACACTGAGCTTACACAAATCCACAATCACTGTTGAATTATACACAAATCTACAATCACTGTTAATTTATACACAGATTCATACCTGTTGGTGATTTATACACAAATACACAATCACTGGTGATTTATACACAAATACACAATCACTGGTGATTTATACACAAATACACAATCACTGGTGATTTATACACAAATACACAATCACTGGTGATTTATACACAAATACACAATCACTGGTGATTTATACACAAATACACAATCACTGGTGATTTATACACAAATACACAATCACTGGTGATTTACATACAAATCCAAACACGAAGCGGTGTTTTACGGGACAGTTTAAGAAAGCTGCATGTTTCGTTGAATGTACTCGTGTATAT
Organism: Cherax quadricarinatus; assembly: GCF_038502225.1. NCBI lineage: Eukaryota > Metazoa > Arthropoda > Malacostraca > Decapoda > Parastacidae > Cherax > Cherax quadricarinatus. Next base: position 5,712,521 of record NC_091385.1, on the reverse strand, counting down.
CATGGGGACTTTGTATATCACACCGGCCGAGTCCCACCAAGGCAGGGTGGCCCGAAAAAGAAAAACTTTCACCATCATTCACTCCATCACTGTCTTGCCAGAAGGGTGCTTTACACTACAGTTTTTAAACTGCAACATTAACACCCCTCCTTCAGAGTGCAGGCACTGTACTTCCCATCTCCAGGACTCAAGTCCGGCCTGCCGGTTTCCCTGAATCCCTTCATAAATGTTACTTTGCTCACACTCCAACAGCACGTCAAGTATTAAAAACCATTTGTCTCCATTCACTCCTATCAAACACGCTCAAGCATGCCTGCTGGAAGTCCAAGCCCCTCGCACACAAAACCTCCTTTACCCCCTCCCTCCAACCCTTCCTAGGCCGACCCCTACCCCGCCTTCCTTCCACTACAGACTGATACACTCTTGAAGTCATTCTGTTTCGCTCCATTCTCTCTACATGTCCGAACCACCTCAACAACCCTTCCTCAGCCCTCTGGACAACAGTTTTGGTAATCCCGCACCTCCTCCTAACTTCCAAACTACGAATTCTCTGCATTATATTCACACCACACATTGCCCTCAGACATGACATCTCCACTGCCTCCAGCCTTCTCCTCGCTGCAACATTCATCACCCACGCTTCACACCCATATAAGAGCGTTGGTAAAACTATACTCTCATACATTCCCCTCTTTGCCTCCAAGGACAAAGTTCTTTGTCTCCACAGACTCCTAAGTGCACCACTCACTCTTTTTCCCTCATCAATTCTATGATTCACCTCATCTTTCATAGACCCATCCGCTGACACGTCCACTCCCAAATATCTGAATACGTTCACCTCCTCCATACTCTCTCCCTCCAATCTGATATTCAATCTTTCATCACCTAATCTTTTTGTTATCCTCATAACCTTACTCTTTCCTGTATTCACCTTTAATTTTCTTCTTTTGCACACCCTACCAAATTCATCCACCAATCTCTGCAACTTCTCTTCAGAATCTCCCAAGAGCACAGTGTCATCAGCAAAGAGCAGCTGTGACAACTCCCACTTTGTGTGTGATTCTTTATCTTTTAACTCCACGCCTCTTGCCAAGACCCTCGCATTTACTTCTCTTACAACCCCATCTATAAATATATTAAACAACCACGGTGACATCACACATCCTTGTCTAAGGCCTACTTTTACTGGGAAAAAATTTCCCTCTTTCCTACATACTCTAACTTGAGCCTCACTATCCTCGTAAAAACTCTTCACTGCTTTCAGTAACCTACCTCCTACACCATACACTTGCAACATCTGCCACATTGCCCCCCTATCCACCCTGTCATACGCCTTTTCCAAATCCATAAATGCCACAAAGACCTCTTTAGCCTTATCTAAATACTGTTCACTTATATGTTTCACTGTAAACACCTGGTCCACACACCCCCTACCTTTCCTAAAGCCTCCTTGTTCATCTGCTATCCTATTCTCCGTCTTACTCTTAATTCTTTCAATTATAACTCTACCATACACTTTACCAGGTACACTCAACAGACTTATCCCCCTATAATTTTTGCACTCTCTTTTATCCCCTTTGCCTTTATACAAAGGAACTATGCATGCTCTCTGCCAATCCCTAGGTACCTTACCCTCTTCCATACATTTATTAAACAATTGCACCAACCACTCCAAAACTATATCCCCACCTGCTTTTAACATTTCTATCTTTATCCCATCAATCCCGGCTGCCTTACCCCCTTTCATTTTACCTACTGCCTCACGAACTTCCCCCACACTCACAACTGGCTCTTCCTCACTCCTACAAGATGTTATTCCTCCTTGCCCTATACACGAAATCACAGCTTCCCTATCTTCATCAACATTTAACAATTCCTCAAATTATTCCTTCCATCTTCCCAATACCTCTAACTCTCCATTTAATAACTCTCCTCTCCTATTTTTAACTGACAAATCCATTTGTTCTCTAGGCTTTCTTAACTTGTTAATCTCACTCCAAAACTTTTTCTTATTTTCAACAAAATTTGTTGATAACATCTCACCCACTCTCTCATTTGCTCTCTTTTTACATTGCTTCACCACTCTCTTAACCTCTCTCTTTTTCTCCATATACTCTTCCCTCCTTGCATCACTTCTACTTTGTAAAAACTTCTCATATGCTAACTTTTTCTCCCTTACTACTCTCTTTACATCATCATTCCACCAATCGCTCCTCTTCCCTCCTGCACCCACTTTCCTGTAACCACAAACTTCTGCTGAACACTCTAACACTACATTTTTAAACCTACCCCATACCTCTTCGACCCCATTGCCTATGCTCTCATTAGCCCATCTATCCTCCAATAGCTGTTTATATCTTACCCTAACTGCCTCCTCTTTTAGTTTATAAACCTTCACCTCTCTCTTCCCTGATGCTTCTATTCTCCTTGTATCCCATCTACCTTTTACTCTCAGTGTAGCTACAACTAGAAAGTGATCTGATATATCTGTGGCCCCTCTATAAACATGTACATCCTGAAGTCTACTCAACAGTCTTTTATCTACCAATACATAATCCAACAAACTACTGTCATTTCGCCCTACATCATATCTTGTATACTTATTTATCCTCTTTTTCTTAAAATATGTATTACCTATAACTAAACCCCTTTCTATACAAAGTTCAATCAAAGGGCTCCCGTATATCTTGGGGAATTTGTATGATATGGGGAATTTGTATATCATGGGGACTTTGTATGACACCATTGGGACTTTGTTATATCATGGGGATTTTGTAGATCATGAGGACTTTGTATATCATGGGGACTTTGTATGATATCATGGGGACTTTGTATATCATGGGGACTTTATATATCATGGGGATTTTGTATATCATGGGGACTTTGTATATCATGGGGACTTTGTATATCATGGGGACTTTGTATGATATCATGGGGACTTTGTATATCATGGGGACTTTGTATATCATGGGGACTTTGTATGATATCATGGGGACTTTATATATCATGGGGACTTTGTATTATATCAATGATATCATGGGGACTTTGTATATCATGGGAACCTTGTATGATATCATGGGGACTTTGTATGATATCAATGATATCATGGGGACTTTGTATATCATGGGGACTTTGTATATCATGGGGACTTAGTATATCATGGGGACTTTGTATATCATGGGGACTTTGTATATCATGGGGACTTTGTATATCATGGGGACTTAGCATATCATGGAGACTTTGTATATCATGGGGACTTTGTATATCATGGGGACTTTGTATATCATGGGGACTTTGTATATCATGGGGACTTTGTATATCATGGGGACTTAGCATATCATGGGGATTTTGTATAATATCATGAAGCCCGGGTATATCAAGTGGGTCTTGGTATATATTATGAGGCTTGTGTACACTATCATGGGCCTCAGCATATGAGAACCCCAGCATGATACAGTGGAACCCCAGCATGATACAGTGGAACCCCAGTATGATACAGTGGAACCCCAGTATGATACACTGGAATCCCAGCATGACACAGTGGAACCCCAGAATGACACAAGGTATGATACAAGACAACCCCAGCATGATACAAAACAACCCCAGCATGATACAAGACAACCCCAGCATGATACAAGACAACCCCAGCATGATACAAGACAACCCCAGCATGATACAAGACAACCCCAGCATGATACAAGACAACCCCAGCATGATACAAGACAATCCCAGCATGATACAAGACAATCCCAGCATGATACAAGACAATCCCGGCATGATACAACAACCCCAGCATGACAAGCCAAGCATGATACAACAACCCCAGCATTACACAACAACCCCAGCATGATACAACAACCCCAGCATGATACAACAGCCCCAGCAAGATACAGCAACCCCAGCATGATACAACCACCCCAGCATGATACAACCACCCCAGTGTGATACAACAGCACCAGCATGATACAACAACCCCAGCATGACACAACAACCCCAGTGTGATACAACAACTCCAGCATGATACAACAACCCCAGCATGATACAACAACCCCAGCATGATACAACCCCAGCATGATGCAATAACCCCCAGCATGATACAACAACCCCAGCATGATACAACAACCCCAGTGTGATAGAACAACCCAAGCATGATACAACAACCCCAGTGTGATACAACAACCCCAGCATGATACAACAACCCCAGCATGATACAACAACCCCAGCATGATACAACAACCGCAGCATGATACAGCAACCCCAGCATGATACAACAACCCCAGTGTGATACAACCCCATCATGATACAACAACCCCAGTGTGATACAACGCCAGCATGATACAACAACCCCAGTGTGATACAACAACCCCAGTGTGATACAACAACCCCAGTGTGATACAACAACCCCAGCATGATACAACAACCCCAGTGTGATACAGCAACCCCAGTGTGATACAACAACCCCAGTGTGATACAACAACCCCAGCATGAAACAACAACCCTAGCATGATAAAACAACCCCAGCATGATAAACCAACCCCAGCATGATACAACAACCAAAGCATGATACAACAACCCCAGCATGATACAACCCCAGCATGACAAGCCAAGCATGATACAACCCCAGCATGATACAACCACCCCAGTGTGATACAACAACCCCAGCATGATACAACAACCGCAGCATGATACAGCAACCTCAGCATGATACAACAACCCCAGTGTGATACAACCCCAGCATGATACAACAACCCCAGCATGATACAACCCCAGTGTGATACAACAACCCCAGCATGATACAAAAACCCCAGCATGATACAACAACCCCAGCACGATACAACAACCCCAGCATGATACAACCCCAGTGTGATACAACCCCAGCATGACAAGCCAAGCATGATACAACCCCAGCATGATACAACCACCCCAGTGTGATACAACAACCCCAGCATGATACAACAACCGCAGCATGATACAGCAACCTCAGCATGATACAACAACCCCAGTGTGATACAACAACCCCAGCATGATACAACCACCCCAGCATGATACAACCCCAGTGTGATACAACAACCCCAGCATGATGCAACAACCCCAGCATGATACAACCCCAGCATGACAAGCCAAGCATGATACAACCCCAGCATGATACAACCACCCCAGTGTGATACAACAACCCCAGCATGATACAACCCCAGCATGATACAACAACCGCAGCATGATACAGCAACCTCAGCATGATACAACAACCCCAGTGTGATACAACCCCAGCATGATACAACAACCCCAGCATGATACAACCCCAGTGTGATACAACAACCCCAGCATGATACAACAACCCCAGCATGATACAACAACCGCAGCATGATACAGCAACAGCAGCATGATACAACAACCCTAGTGTGATACAACAATCATAGTGTGATGCAACAACCCCAGTGTGATACAACAACCCGTGTGATACAACAACCCCAGCATGATACAACAACCCCAATGTGATACAACAACCCCAGTTTGATGCAACAACCCCAGTATGATACAACAACCCCAGTGTGATACAACAATCCCAGAATGATACAACCACCCCAGCATGATACAACAACCCCAGCACGATACAACCACCCAGCATGATACAACAACCCCAGTGTGATACAACAACCCCAATGTGATACAACAACCCCAGCATGATACAACAACCCCAGCATGATACAACAACCCCAGCATGATACAACAACCCTAGCATGATATAACAACCCCAGTGTGATACAACAACCCCAGCATGATACAACAACCCTAGCATGATATAACAACCCCAGTGTGATACAACAACCCCAGCATGATACAAAAGCCCCAACGTGATATAACAACCCCAGCATGATACAAAAGCCCCAGCGTGATACAACAACCCCAGCATGACAAGCCAAGCTTGATACGAATATAAGAGGGGAAACATGACATGCCAAAAAAAATCCCCATTTCCTGACATGGGGGACGTCAAGAAATGGGAAGAATGCGCATGATAAGGGATGATTAGTGGACATGGGGGAATTCAAAATGATATGGGGATTTACATCCTTTAAGACTTGCGAAAAAAAAGTCTTATTGCAGTTGTAGCTGACAGACTTACGTCTGATACAGCAGAATTTTACTAGTGAAAACTGGAATGAAAAATACATAGACTTTTAGCAGAGAATCAGGAATACTGTACTTTTAGCAGTTAAGAAGAGAATGATAAGACTTAGCAGTTAAGAAGAGAATGACAAGACTTAGCAGTTAAGAAGAGAATGACAAAACTTAGCAGTTAAGAAGAGAATGACAAGACTTAGCAGTAAAGAAGAGAATCATAAGACTTAGCAGTTAAGAAGAGAATGATAAGACTTAGCAGTTAAGAAGAGAATGATAAGACTTAGCAGTTAAGAAGAGAATGACAAGACTTACCAGTTAAGAAGAGAATGACAAGACTTAGCAGTTAAGAAGAGAATGACAAGACTTAGCAGTTAAGAAGAGAATGACAAGACTTAGCAGTTAAGAAGAGAATGACAATACTTAGCAGTTAAGAAGAGAATGACAAGACTTAGCAGTTAAGAAGAGAATGATAAGACTTACCAGTTAAGAAGAGAATGATAAGACTTACCAGTTAAGAAGAGAATGATAAGACTTAGAAGTTAAGAAGAGAATGATAAGACTTACCAGTTAAGAAGAGAATGATAAGACTTAGAAGTTAAGAAGAGAATGATAAGACTTAGAAGTTAAGAAGAGAATGATAAGACTTACCAGTTAAGAAGAGAATGATAAGACTTAGAAGTTAAGAAGAGAATGATAAGACTTACCAGTTAAGAAGAGAATGATAAGACTTACCAGTTAAGATGAGAATGATAAGACTTACCAGTTAAGAAGAGAATGATAAGACTTACCAGTTAAGAAGAGAATGATAAGACGTAGAAGTTAAGAAGAGAATGATAAGACTTAGAAGTTAAGAAGAGAATAATAAGACTTAGCAGTTAAAAGAGACATTATGAGAGAAATTGTTAAACTAAGTAATGGAGAGAGAAATTGTTAGAATTTGAGCAGCAGAGGAAACCTGCTAGAATTTCATCAGTAAAGACAGAAACTGTTAGTTTTTAAGCAGTAAAGAAGGAAATATTAAGACTTTTAAAATAACAAGTATACACACAACACCAGTAAGGTATACACAGTATGTAGAAATATACACAGTGTTAATATACACAGTATGTATTAATATACACAGTGTTAATATACACAGTGTTAATATACAAAGTATGTATTAATAAACACAGTATGTATTAATATACACAGTGTTAATATACACAGTGTTAATATACACAGTGTTAATATACACAGTGTTAATATACACAGTATGTATTAATAAACACAGTATGTAGAAATATACACAGTGTTAATATACACAGTATGTATTAATAAACACAGTATGTATTAATATACACAGTGTTAATATACACAGTATGCATTAATATACACAGTGTTAATATACACAGTGTTAATATACACAGTATGTATTAATAAACACAGTATGTATTAATATACACAGTGTTAATATACACAGTGTTAATATACACAGTATGTATTAATAAACACAGTATGTTGAAATATACACAGTGTTAATATACACAGTATGTATTAATATACACAGTATGTATTAATATACACAGAGGAGCGTTTTCTTCTTGCTTGTTTTAACTCTTTATTCTTTAGAGAAAAATAATAATAACAAGAAGAAAAACAAGAAGATGAAAAGAAAAAAGACGAAGAAGATTAATAATATAATTATCAACTTTATTATTATTATTATTATTATTATTATTATTATTACTGTCAAATCGATTACATTATATCCGTAATAAAAATATTTAAATTTGTTCTTCCTGTTTCCGCCAAAATAAATGTGTGTGAAAATAAACCAGTTTTATGGAGTATGATGTGGAGGGTTTAATATAGGTAGTGAATGTGACACAAAATTTGCAACCATAGCATTGATGGGGCAGCCTCATCAACTGTGTGGTCAGAGTTAATTTGCT
>NC_091385.1:5631967-5699467 GCF_038502225.1 Cherax quadricarinatus | reverse complement strand
GCCTGTGACAAGTGAAACATGCTGCCTGTGACAAGTGAAACATGCTGCCAGTGACCAGTGAAACATGCTGCCAGTGAGCAGTGAAACATGCTGCCAGTGACAAGTGAAACATGCTGCCTGTGACAAGTGAAACATGCTGCCAGTGACCAGTGAAACATGCTGCCAGTGACAAGTGAAACATGCTGCCTGTGACCAGTGAAACATGCTGCCAGTGACCAGCGAAACATGCTGCCAGTGAGCAGTGAAACATGCTGCCAGTGACCAGTGAAACATGCTGCCAGTGAGAAGTGAAACATGCTGCCTGTGACAAGTGAAACATGCTACCAGTGACCAGTGAAACATGCTGCCAGTGACCAGTGAAACATGCTGCCAGTGACCAGTGAAACATGCTGCCAGTGACCAGTGAAACATGCTGCCAGTGACCAGTGAAACATGCTGCCAGTGACCAGTGAAACATGCTGCCTGTGACAAGTGAAACATGCTGCCTGTGACCAGTGAAACATGCTGCATGTGAGCAGTGAAACATGCTGCCAGTGACAAGTGAAACATGCTGCCAGTGACCAGTGAAACATGCTGCCAGTGACAAGTGAAACATGTTGCCAGTGACAAGTGAAACATGCTGCCAGTGACCAGTGAAACATGCTGCCAGTGACAAGTGAAACATGCTGCCTGTGACCAGTGAAACATGCTGCCAGTGACCAGCGAAACATGCTGCCAGTGAGCAGTGAAACATGCTGCCAGTGACAAGTGAAACATGCTGCCAGTGACCAGTGAAACATGCTGCCAGTGACAAGTGAAACATGCTGCCTGTGACAAGTGAAACATGCTACCAGTGACCAGTGAAACATGCTGCCAGTGAGCAGTGAAACATGCTGCCAGTGACCAGTGAAACATGCTGCCAGTGACCAGTGAAACATGCTGCCAGTGACCAGTAAAACATGCTGCCTGTGACAAGTGAAACATGCTGTCTGTGACCAGTGAAACATGCTGCCTGTGAGCAGTGAAACATGCTGCCAGTGACCAGTGAAACATGCTGCCAGTGACCAGTGAAACATGCTGCCAGTGACCAGTGAAACATGCTGCAAGTGACAAGTGAAACATGCTGCCAGTGACCAGTGAAACATGCTGCCTGTGACCAGTGAAACATGCTGCCAGTGACCAATGAAACATGCTGCTTGTGACAAGTGAAACATGCTGCCAGTGACCAGTGAAACATGCTGCCAGTGACTAGTGAAACATGCTGCCTGTGACCAGTGAAACATGTTGCCATTGACCAGTGAAACATGCTGCCTGTGACAAGTGAAACATGCTGCCTGTGACCAGTGAAACGTGCTGCCAGTGACCAGTGAAACATGCTAACAGTGACAAGTGAAACATGCTGCAAGTGACCAGTGAAACATGCTGCCTGTGACCAGTGAAACATGCTGCCAGTGACAAGTGAAACATGCTGCCAGTGACAAGTGAAACATGCTGCCTGTGACAAGTGAAACATGCTGCCTGTGACAAGTGAAACATGCTGCCTGTGACAAGTGAAACATGCTGCCTGTGACAAGTGAAACATGCTGCCAGTGACAAGTGAAACATGCTGCCAGTGACAAGTGAAACATGCTGCCAGTGACAAGTGAAACATGCTGCCTGTGACAAGTGAAACATGCTGCCTGTGACAAGTGAAACATGCTGCCTGTGACAAGTGAAACATGCTGCCAGTGACCAGTGAAACATGCTGCGAGTGACAAGTGAAACATGCTGCCTGTGACAAGTGAAACATGCTGCCAGTGACAAGTGAAACATGCTGCCTGTGGAGAAATTTTCTCCAGGAGGGGGGTATCAGCCCCCTTCAGCCCCTTTCAGCCCTGAGTGGCCAAGCCCTCAGAAGGGGCGAGCGTCTTGTTTACTGCTAGAGTGAGTAATTGATCACAGATGCTATCCCACGTAGTCAAGTGACCTCTGCTCCTTGCAGCAGTGTTGCAAAGTGTATTTTTATAAGAGACAATACATCTCTTACTTAGCAGGACAATTAAGGAAAATCCTGCTCCCACTTTATTACCATAGTAAAGATAGTGTACATTGTTGTCTATGATTAAGACAGCAAGAAACAAACATTCTGCTTTGTTTCATCGAGGAGGTGACAAGGATGCAAGGTACTAGGTCAGCGTTTTTTTTTGTGCTGGGGCAGTGACGGCATGGAGCGCTGTAGCGTGGGCAGACTATCTTTGACTCTAGTGAGAGTGACACTGACGCCAGGATAACTAGCAAAGAACACTGATCTGTGCGTTAGTGTGGACAAAGTGTCTCACAAAACACGATAAACATAAGAAAAGTGTGATCAGCTTCTCTTGTGATACATTGTGAACAATAAAGACAAATCTTGTGGAACATAGTGTACCAGTGTGCGTTTCCTAGACAATGGAAGACGTGGACATCCAAGGACACTTCAGCTTCTATCAAGTCACCGATACCTGTCGAAGGTGTTGAGAACACCATAGCTCACGTTACAAAGAGCAAGGTATGTTACGAATTTCTTGTAGATCGGGGGATTGCGCAATTCTTGAGTCACAAGGAGTTTGTAATCAACCTATAATCGGCAGTAAGGTGTGGACTTTCGAGTCCAAACAAGTAGGTATTTCGTCAGCCATCATCGAATGAAATATGCTGACATAACACCCCCTAGGGGTAATTTATACTTACAAATTGTATCTCTTGACAGCCCACTGTTGTGATGGTTTCGACAGCTTCTAGACCTCGTCTGCAGGGGCGGCTGTGTAGACGAATTGCTGTCATTTATCAGCTAAGTGTTCATTATATATAGTTATAATAAACACAGCAGGTAAGGCCAAAATTCTCAAAAGAGTTTTGGTCGTGCTCGAACCGGATAAAGACCACACTGTGGTCCAAATATGTCGTACTACAGTGTACAAATAACCTATGAGCCAAGGTCCTTCGAAAAAAGCTGTAAAACTAGTGTTTTACAATATAAATCAGTATAAATGAGTCCCTCCAGACTCAATCACAGAGAATGGGCAGCCAAAAGAAAACGGGCGCTCACCCAGCGTTCACCCAACGAAAACGGGAGCTGGGTGACTCACCCAACAAGAAGACGGGGGATGGTATCCTGCACCCTCCATCAACTGCTCCAATCTCGAGAAATCGCTGATTAAGACAACACCAAGTGATGTTGTTTGTCTGAGTGTATATATATACACATAGTGTTTATAATGTTTATAGACATAAATTAAGAGACAAGATTGTGTTAAAGTTTGTTTCTTATAGATCTACCTGTTATATTAAAGGAACTTATATATAAAGTGTAAGCTTTCAAATATATATTAACAGTGAAATTTATATATGTGTAAGTAATATTCACGTGTGATTACAGTTATACAGTGACATTTATAGTGTATAGTGAATGAAGTGTATAACATCGTTATTTACGATTAATCATCATGGTCAGGCTGACACAGCAAAACTCTAAGCCATAAACAACAGACACATGTACCCTGTACCCTACATGGTCATTGACCCTGAGGTTAAGCTTAGTGGGTCAGTAGTGTCTGACTCGATTATTGCTGACTTAAGCATAACAAAAACTCAGCTGTTTATAGCAGTACAGTGTTTTTTAAACACTCTAAGTGTGGTGCTGGAATTTTCAGTATACCATTAAAATGGCTTGTTTGAAAACTCAGTTTCAGTCTTTACAGACTAAGATTACACAATTAGAAAATCTAATTTCAGTCTGTCTAGGATTAACTCAAGATACAAACATAGATTTTGATGATCTTGAGGTCAAGTTTGAATTATTTACACAACGTCTGGAAATAATTAATTCAGACTATACACATTATGAAAATAAATTTCTTGAATCAGATCCATCTGAGGATGAAATTAAAAATGTTTTGGATACTTTTAGTGATCAACAATTAAGGTGGACAGGAGTACAGGCTATCTGCCGTAAAACTCTGTCACAGAGACCTACTATAACTAGTGGGCAACCACCTGTTACACCTGTAACAACAACAAGTGTCCCATTACCAAGCTTACCTACATTGTCATTACCTATTTTCCAAGGTCATAATTATGAAGAATTCATTAGTGGTTTTCAATCCATAGTAAATTCACGAACTGACATAGATGAGATTGCTAAGTTCAATTATCTTAAATGTCTTGTGAAGGGAGAACCCTATGAACTGATTAAGTCATTTCCGGTGATCAAAGGCAATTATCAAATAGCCTTACGTGTCTTAGCAGACAATTACTTCGATGCTGACAAGGCTAGAGTTAGACATGCAGTCTTAATATCAAGCTTGAAGCCACCCAAACATTGTTTCTCAGACTTACAGGCATTTAGAATTACATTAGACAATAGTCTCAGATCTCTAGATGCTAAATATGACCTAAGACAATGTGATTGGTTTATCAGTGGTATTGTACAGGATAAGTTGTCACCACAAACTATTGAACGATTAAATATTATGTTCAATAAAGGCTATTTCACTTGTGAAGAAATTAGCAATGGTTTACAAACAATAGTTTCATGCATGCAAGCAACGAGACAAGATGAAAAATCCACGAATCCCGTGGATAATAAACCTTCAACTCAGTATAAAAAGAGTATACCTACTCCCACTAAACCACAGAATGGGAAATCCCATATAGGCATTTATCAAGCTATGAATACAATAGACAGTAAACAGACTGTTATACATAAACGTACTCCAAAATGTGTACTTTGTGATGGAACACATTGGGCACAGTATTGTATTCAATACACATCAATGGAGGCACGTAAACAACGTATTCATCAGCTGAAAAGATGCATCAAGTGTTTAGGTGAACACAAGGGAGGAAAATGCTCACTGAAGAAGTGTTTTAAATGCAAGGGTATGCATCATACAGCATTATGCCCAAATACTTTTGCTGAACAGCAGCAGACTTCCACAGAATCAGGAAGTCAACAAGCAACAGCATTAAATGTGAGAGATAAGTTTAAAGCAACTGCTCTCCCGATAGCTCGAGTTGAGTTATCTAATAAATTACACAAAACCAATGTGCTAACACTATTTGATCAAGGCTCACAAAGGTCCTTCATAAGAAGATCAGTGTTGCAGAAACTGAATAAACAACCCTATGCCAAAATACAGTTAGATATAGCTGGTTTTTTCCATAATTCTGGTAAACAGACATATGACCTAGCCAAAATCACTGTTGGTCTAGGAAACAGGAAAAAGACAGTAGAAACTGTGGTAGTAGATGATTTGCCTAAGTCTGTGCAGATCCAGGGATTAAAAGAAACAGTTGCAGCACTGAAAGCAGCTAAGGTCAAGTTAGCCTGTCCTGACATACAGACGGACACAATTAGTCCAATTGATTTAATCATTGGAAGTGATTATTATCACTGTTTTGTGCAAAATATAGTAAGTAAACATGATGTTCACTTGCTGAAAACAGCAGGAGGCCACATGATATGTGGTCCCATTCCCTCTCAAAGTGGGAAAGAAGCTGATATTGATTCAGTGGAAAATGTACTAGTTACGAGAATAACCGCTGATCATGTACCACAGTAAAAATTATCATTACTGAAAGAAATGAATGAACCAGTTGATAAGTTGTGGGATTTAGATGCGATAGGTATTGATGTAAATAAACCAAGCCCACAAGAGTCTCAGACTTATAACCAATATTTGGACACTGTCAAATATAAAGATGGACAGTATTGGGTTAGGTTACCATGGAAATTAAATCCACCACATCTGCCTAGCAATTATCGCATGGCTTTCGGACAGATGAAAGCACAAATACATGAGCTCAGGAAGAATCCAGAGCTACTGACTGTCTATGATAATATCATACAAGAACAGTTGGACAATAAATTCATTGAGGAAATAGTCGAAGATAAGTTGAAGACAAACGCTCATTATCTCCCGCACCATGGAGTCAGAAAAGATTCTGAAACCACTCCACTACGTGTTGTATATAATTGCAGCGCACGTGCAAATAAAGATGTAGCAAGTCTTAATGACTGTCTGATGACCGGACCCTCACTAACTGAGAAGCTTGGAGACGTGCTTATGAAATTTCGCACAAACCCATATGCCTACACGGCTGATATTTCCAAAGCTTTCTTAAGAGTAGGACTACAAGAAATAGATAGAGATTATACTCGATTCTTGTGGCCTGAAAATCCACATGATCCTCAAAGTCCTGTGAAAACTTATCGTTTCAAATCAGTATTATTTGGTGCAACATCCTCTCCATTCTTACTAGAAGCTACTCTAAATACACATTTGAAGAAATCTGAAAGTCCCTTCAAAGAAGTCTTAAAGAAAAGTTTCTATGTGGACAATCTTCAAGGTGCTGTGAATAAAGAGGAGGATTTGAAATCCTTATACAGAGAAGCTAACAAGGAGATGAAAGAAGCAAATATGCCTCTAAGGATGTGGAATACAAATTCAAAGCAATTAAGGGAACTTATCAAAGAAGATTTCCCTGAAACTGAAATTCCTGATTGCAACAATATGCTGGGACTTAATTGGAACACACAGGAAGATACTCTGAGTCTCAAAAAGATAAACAATAAATCACGCAGTACACTCACTAAACGTAGTTTACTGTCAGAGGTATCACAATGTTTTGATCCTCTAGGACTCGTCTCACCAATTACCATAAAAGGTAAAATGCTTATGCAAGATGCATGGAAGCTCAAAATTGGATGGGATGAGAACTTGCCTCTAGAAATGAGTCAAGCATGGGATGAAATATCCAAGGAGTTTAAACAACTTCATCAAATTAAATTTCCCAGACAAATAGGTCAAGAGGGAAACAAGTACACATTACATGTGTTCTGTGATGCGTCAACCAGAGGTTATGGCGCTGTAGCTTACATGCGTAATGCTGAAGGAAGTACACTAATTACTTCAAAGGCCAGGGTAGCACCCTTGAAGGTCAGAACAGTACCACAATTGGAACTGACAGCACTCTATGTAGGTACAAAATTAGCTGTCTATCTCAACAAAGTACTTGATCATCTCACTATTGAGAAAACCGTGATCTGGAGTGATAATGAGGCAGTTCTCCAGTGGTTAAGAAATAATAAGAGTAAGTTGGTCTATGTACAGAACAGAGTAGCAGAAATAAAAGAGATGCAGAGAGATTATCTCTTTCTTCACGTCTCTACCCTAGAGAATCCAGCTGATATGTTGTCACGTGGTGTCCCACTCAAGAAATTTGTGGATAATAAATTATGGCTCCACGGACCGAACTGGCTCTCTAATGAAAATAACTGGCCTCAGCAAAAAGCTCACATTATGCCAGAAGAAACAGTCTGCTTGAACACAGCAGAAATAAGTTGTGTAAATACTGCAGACACAACAGAAATAGTCATTGATGGATCTAAATACTCATCTTTGGGTAAACTCTTAAGAGTTACAGCTCTTGTCTTTAAATTCATTAAAGAAATTAAACCTGATTATGAATGTCTTGAACCCATTAAATACTGGGTGAAACTAATACAGAAAGATGTGTTCTCTACAGAATATAAATTTCTAGAAACACAAGATAAATCCCCAAAGAAACCTGTTATGATTAATTCTTTAGGACTTTATCTCGACTCAGAAAAGATTATAAGATGTCGAGGAAGAATTCATAATTCTTCACTACCTAAAGAAGCCATACATCCAATATTGATCCCCAAGAATCATTGGCTAACAAAACTGATTGTGCAAAACGCCCACAGTAACGTGTTACATGGTGGGGTAGCTGACACACTTTGTCATATACGACAATCCTACTGGATACCTCAAGGTCGACAAAGTGTGAAAAAACAAATAAAGGACTGTATTACTTGTCGTCACTACGATATGCGAGTATGTCAGTATCCAGGTCCACCTCCATATCCCTCTGAAAGAGTTTGTCATATCACTCCATTTGAGGTGACAGGTGTAGATTATACTGGACCAATAATTTTAACCAACACTGTTGACAAAGTTCCCATCAAGGTGTACATCTGTTTGTTCACTTGTGCTACAACTAGAGCAGTACATCTAGAAGTAGCCACTGACATGTCTGCTGAAACCTTTATCAAATTATTCAGAAGGTTTGCAGCCAGAAGGGCATGTCCCAGACTGATGATTTCAGACAATGCAACGAACTTTGTTGCTGGTGCTGCTTATATAAGCAAGATCTTTGATCAACCAGAAGTACAACAGATGCTGAATCAACGCAGATGTCGTTGGAGATACATTCCTCCTAAATCTCCATGGCACGGCGGATTTTATGAAAGAATGATCGGCATTGTAAAACGTTGTTTAAGGAAGACTCTTCATCGTCAGAGAATAGACTTAGAAGAATTCCGTACAGTTGTGACTGAAATAGAAAATAGAGTCAACAACAGACCTCTAACTTATGTTACCGATGATCTGGACAATTTAGAAGTGTTAAGTCCATCTCATTTACTCCATGGCAGAAGGCTCGAACCTGTTCCTCCCATGAATGAGAAAGAAATCATAGAGGATCCTACTTATTTCGAACCTGAGCAACTCAGACGTAAATTCAAACACCTTAATAAAGTGATTGAACGTTGGGAGAAAATTTGGCGAGAAGACTATCTCACCTCATTGAGAGAACACTTCTATGGAGCTGGTATTCCTGAAAATCATAAGTCCTTAAGACCTGGTGACATAGTGATTATCGACAATGATGGTCCGAGGTCCCAATGGCCACTTGGAAAAATTGTGACCATATATCCTGATGCAAATGGAATCATCAGGACAGTTGATGTTTTGAGCAAAGGTGTAGTGAATAAGCGGACAATAAATAAACTAGTGCCGTTAGAATTACACAGTGTTGAAAACAAAATTAGTGATTCTCCAGAAACCACACAGACTAAAGCTGTTCAGAAAAGACAAGCAGCAGTGGTGGCGAGTGAGAAAATCAAATTAATGTTAAGTGATGAATAGTTCACCTGCAGCGAACCTCCGCTGCCCCCCAGTGTGGAGAAATTTTCTCCAGGAGGGGGGGTATCAGCCCCCTTCAGCCCCTTCAGCCCCTTTCAGCCCTGAGTGGCCAAGCCCTCAGAAGGGGCGAGCGTCTTGTTTACTGCTAGAGTGAGTAATTGATCACAGATGCTATCCCACATAGTCAAGTGACCTCTGCTCCTTGCAGCAGTGTTGCAAAGTGTATTTTTATAAGAGACAATACATCTCTTACTTAGCAGGACAATTAAGGAAAATCCTGCTCCCACTTTATTACCATAGTAAAGATAGTGTACATTGTTGTCTATGATTAAGACAGCAAGAAACAAACATTCTGCTTTGTTTCATCGAGGAGGTGACAAGGATGCAAGGTACTAGGTCAGCGTTTTTTTTTTGTGCTGGGGCAGTGACGGCATGGAGCGCTGTAGCGTGGGCAGACTATCTTTGACTCTAGTGAGAGTGACACTGACGCCAGGATAACTAGCAAAGAACACTGATCTGTGCGTTAGTGTGGACAAAGTGTCTCACAAAACACGATAAACATAAGAAAAGTGTGATCAGCTTCTCTTGTGATACATTGTGAACAATAAAGACAAATCTTGTGGAACATAGTGTACCAGTGTGCGTTTCCTAGACAATGGAAGACGTGGACATCCAAGGACACTTCAGCTTCTATCAAGTCACCGATACCTGTCGAAGGTGTTGAGAACACCATAGCTCACGTTACAAAGAGCAAGGTATGTTACGAATTTCTTGTAGATCGGGGGATTGCGCAATTCTTGAGTCACAAGGAGTTTGTAATCAACCTATAATCGGCAGTAAGGTGTGGACTTTTGAGTCCAAACAAGTAGGTATTTCGTCAGCCATCATCGAATGAAATATGCTGACATAACACCCCCTAGGGGTAATTTATACTTACAAATTGTATCTCTTGACAGCCCACTGTTGTGATGGTTTCGACAGCTTCTAGACCTCGTCTGCAGGGGCGGCTGTGTAGACGAATTGCTGTCATTTATCAGCTAAGTGTTCATTATATATAGTTATAATAAACACAGCAGGTAAGGCCAAAATTCTCAATACTGCCTGTGACAAGTGAAACATGCTGCCTGTGACAAGTGAAACATGCTGCCAGTGACAAGTGAAACATCTGTGTACCTCAGTGAAAGATGCTGCCTGCAACCTGAGTGAAATATGCTGTCTGCAACCTGAGTGAAAGATGCTGCCTGCAACCTGAGTGAAAGATGCTGCCTGCAACCTGAGTGAAAGATGCTGTCTGCAACCTGAGTGAAAGATGCTGCCTGCAACCTGAGTGAAAGATGCTGTCTGCAACCTGAGTGAAAGATGCTGCCTGCAACCTGAGTGAAATATGCTGTCTGCAACCTGAGTGAAAGATGCTGTCTGCAACCTGAGTGAAAGATGCTGCCTGCAACCTGAGTGAAAGATGCTGCCTGCAACCTGAGTGAAAGATGCTGCCTGCAACCTGAGTGAAAGATGCTGTCTGCAACCTGAGTGAAAGATGCTGCCTGCAACCTCAGTGAAAGATGCTGCCTGCAACCTGAGTGAAAGATGCTGTCTGCAACCTGAGTGAAAGATGCTGCCTGCAACCTGAGTGAAAGATGCTGCCTGCAACCTGAGTGAAAGATGCTGCCTGCAACCTGAGTGAAAGATGCTGTCTGCAACCTGAGTGAAAGATGCTGCCTGCAACCTGAGTGAAAGATGCTGCCTGCAACCTGAGTGAAAGATGCTGCCTGCAACCTGAGTGAAAGATGCTGTCTGCAACCTGAGTGAAAGATGCTGCCTGCAACCTGAGTGAAAGATGCTGCCTGCAACCTGAGTGAAAGATGCTGCCTACAACCTGAGTGAAAGATGCTGCCTGCAACCTGGGTGAAAGATGCTGCCTGCAACCTGAGTGAAAGATGCTGCCTGCAACCTGAGTGAAAGATGCTGCCTGCAACCTGAGTGAAAGATGCTGCCTGCAACCTGAGTGAAAGATGCTGCCTGCAACCTGAGTGAAAGATGTTGCCTGCAACCTCAGTGAAAGATGCTGCCTGCAACCTGAGTGAAAGATGCTGCCTGCAACCTGAGTGAAAGATGCTGCCTGCAACCTTAGTGAAAGATGCTGCCTGCAACCTGAGTGAAAGATGCTGCCTGCAACCTGAGTGAAAGATGCTGCCTGCAACTTGAGTGAAAGATGCTGCCTGCAACCTGGGTGAAAGATGCTGCCTGCAACCTGAGTGAAAGATGCTGCCTGCAACCTGAGTGAAAGATGCTGCCTGCAACCTGAGTGAAAGATGCTGCCTGCAACCTTAGTGAAAGATGCTGCCTGCAACCTGAGTGATGCTGCCTGCAACCTGATGTTGCCTGCAATGCTGCCTCAGTGAAAGACGCTGTCTGCAACCCGAGTGAAAGATGCTGCCTGCAACCTGAGTGAAAGATGCTGTCTGCAACCTGAGTGAAAGATGCTGCCTGCAACCTGAGTGAAAGATGCTGCCTGCAACCTGAGTGAAAGATGCTGCCTGCAACCTGAGTGAAAGATGCTGCCTGCAACCTGAGTGAAAGATGCTGTCTGCAACCTGAGTGAAAGATGCTGCCTGCAACCTGAGTGAAAGAAGCTGTCTGCAACCTGAGTGAAAGATGCTGCCTGCAACCTGAGTGAAAGATGCTGCCTGCAACCTGAGTGAAAGATGCTGTCTGCAACCTGAGTGAAAGATGCTGCCTGCAACCTGAGTGAAAGATGCTGCCTGCAACCTCAGTGAAAGATGCTGCCTGCAACCTGAGTGAAAGATGCTGCCTGCAACCTGAGTGAAAGATGCTGCCTGCAACCTGAGTGAAAGATGCTGCCTGCAACCTGAGTGAAAGATGCTGCCTGCAACCTGAGTGAAAGATGCTGCCTGCAACCTGAGTGAAAGATGTTGCCTGCAACCTTTCAGTGGCATAAGAACGGTCAATGTAGAATTAATGACAGGTTCGTAAGAGAGCTAATGTTCTATATTTTATATTCCACTCTTTTTAAATGTCACGGTAAATGCTAGAGAATCAGATTAAGCATGAAAGTCATTCTTTTACACAGTGTAATTCTCTTATACAGTGTTATAAGTCATTCTCTTACAGTGTTATAGGTCATTCTCTTATACAGTGTTATAGGTCATTCTCTTATACAGTGTTATAGGTCATTCTCTTATACAGTGTTATAGGTCATTCTCTTATACAGTGTTATAGGTCATTCTCTTATACAGTGTTATAGGTCATTCTCTTATACAGTGTTATAGGTCATTCTCTTATACAGTGTTATAGGTCATTCTCTTATACAGTGCTATAGGTCATTCTCTTATACAGTTATAAGACATTCTCTTATACAGTGTTATAAGTCATTCTCTTATACAGTGTTATAAGTCATTCTCTTATACAGTGTTATAAGTCATTCTTACGGTGTGGTTAAGAGTCTTCATATCCCCGGGGAATTGGTCCCACTTTCTTAGATCAAGACTCATTATCTCACTGTTGCAATATTATTAAGTGTGTACTTACCTAATTGTGATGGTAGGGGTCAAATCATTGCTCCTAGCCCCTCGCCTCTTCACTGGTCGCCACTAGCTCCACTCTTCCCCTGCACCATGAGCTTTACTGTGTGTGTGTGTGTGTGTGTGTGTGTGTGTGTGTGTGTGTGTGTGTGTGTGTGTGTGTGTGTGTGTGTGTGTGTACTCACCTAGTTGTACTCACCTAGTTGAGGTTGCGGGGGTCGAGTCCGAGCTCCTGGCCCCGCCTCTTCACTGATCGCTACTAGGTCACTCTCCCCGAGCCGTGAGCTTTATCGTACCTCTGCTTAAAGCTATGTATGGATCCTGCCTCCACTACATCGCTTCCCAAACTATTCCACTTACTGACTACTCTGTGGCTGAAGAAATACTTCCTAACATCCCTGTGATTCATCTGTGTCTTTAGCTTCCAACTGTGTCCCCTTGTTACTGTGTCCAATCTCTGGAACATCCTGTTTTTGTCCACCTTGTCAATTCCTCTCAGTATTTTGTATGTCGTTATCATGTCCCCCCTATCTCTCCTGTCCTCCAGTGTCGTCAGGTTGATTTCCCTTAACCTCTCCTCGTAGGACATACCTCTTAGCTCTGGGACTAGTCTTGTTGCAAACCTTTGCACTTTCTCTAGTTTCTTTACGTGCTTGGCTAGGTGTGGGTTCCAAACTGGTGTGTGTGTGTGTGTGTGTGTGTGTGTGTGTGTGTGTGTACTCACCTAATTGTGGTTGCAGGAGTCGAGACTCAGCTCCTGGCCCCGCCTCTTCACTGATCGCTACTGGGTCCTCTCTCTCTCTCTGCTTCCTGAGCTTTGTCATACCTCTTCTTAAAACTATGTATGATTCCTGCCTCCACTACTTCACTTGCTAGGCTATTCCACTTGCTGACAACTCTATGACTGAAGAAATACTTCCTAACGCCCCTGTGACTCGTCTGAGTCTTCAGCTTCCAGTTGTGACCCCTTGTCCCTGTGTCCCCTCTCTGGAACATCCTATCTCTGTCCTCCCTGTCTATTCTCCGCAGTATCTTGTATGTCGTTATCATGTCTCCCCTGACCCTTCTGTCCTCCAGTGTCGTCAGTCCGATTTCCCTTAACCTTTCCTCATACGACATTCCCTTGAGCTCTGGGACTAGCCTTGTTGCAATCCTTTGTACTTTCTCTAACTTCTTGACGTGCTTGACCAGGTGTGGGTTCCAGACTGGTGCTGCATACTCCAGTATGGGCCTAACATACACAGTGTACAGTGACTTGAACGATTCCTTATTAAGGTATCGGAACGCTATTCTCAGGTTTGCCAGGCGCCCGTATGCTGCAGCAGTTATTTGGTTGATGTGTGCCTCCGGTGATGTGCTCGGTGTTATGGTCACCCCAAGGACTTTCTCGCTGAGTGAGGTCTGTAGTCTTTGTCCACCTAGCCTATACTCTGTCTGCGGTCTTCTTTGCCCCTCCCCAATCTTCATGACTTTGCATTTGGCTGGATTGAATTCGAGAAGCCAGTTACTGGACCACATGTCCAGCCTGTCCAGGTCTCTTTGCAGTCCTGCCTCATCCTCGTCCGATTTAATTCTTCTCATCAACTTCACGTCATCTGCGAACAGGGACACTTCAGAGTCTATTCCTTCCATCATGTCGTTCACATATATCAAAAATAGCACTGGTCCTAGAACTGACCCCTGTGGGATCCCGCTCGTAAGAGGCGCCCACTGTGATACATCTTCACGTACCATGACTCGTTGCTGCCTCCCTGTCAGG
The DNA here is from genome assembly GCF_038502225.1 of Cherax quadricarinatus. NCBI lineage: Eukaryota > Metazoa > Arthropoda > Malacostraca > Decapoda > Parastacidae > Cherax > Cherax quadricarinatus. The sequence goes on along the minus strand of NC_091385.1, from coordinate 5,685,221 downwards.
TATTCCCTTATCCACTGCAGTGCCCTCCCTTTTACATGCGCCTGATCCTCCAGCTTCTGCACTAATCTCTTGTGGGGAACTGTGTCAAAGGCCTTCCTGCAGTCTAGGAAAACGCAATCTACCCACCCCTCTCTCTCGTGTCTTACTTCTGTTACCTTGTCATAAAACTCCAGGAGGTTTGTGATACAAGATTTGCCTTCCATGAACCCATGCTGGTTTTCATTTATAATCTTGTTCCTTTCCAGGTGTTCGACCACTCTCCTCCTGATAATCTTCTCCATGACTTTGCACACAATACATGTCAGAGACAGGTCTGTAGTTTAGTGCCTCGTTTCTGTTTCCTTTCTTAAATATGGGGACTACATTAGCTGTCTTCCATTTCTCAGGTAGTTGCCCAGTTTCAAGGGATGTGTTGAAGATTGTGGTTAGAGGCACGCACAGCATCTCTGCTCCTTCTCTATGGACCCATGGGGAGATGTTGTCCGGTCCCATCGCCTTTGAGGTGTCAAGGTCACTTAAGAGTTTCTTCACCTCCTCCTCAGTTGTTCGTATGTCATCCAACACTTGTTGGTATAATCCCTCTTGATGTTCCTTTCTGTGCTGTCTTCCCACAGCCCTTCCTGTCTCTACTGTAAAAACTTCCTTAAATCTCCTGTTCAGCTCCTCACATACCTCCTGATCATTTCTTGTGAGTTCTCCACCTTCTGTCCTTAATCTGATCACCTGGTCTTTGACTGTTGTCTTCCTCCTGATGTGGCTATACAACAGTTTCGGGTCAGTCTTGATTCTCGATGCTATGTCATTTTCATACTGTCGCTGGGCGTCCCTCCTTACCTGTGCGTACTCATTCCTGGCTCTGCGACTGATCTCCCTATTTTCGTGTGTTCTCTGCCTTCTGTACTTTTTCCATTCTCTATTGCACTTTGTTTTTGCCTCCTTACACCGTCGGGTAAACCAGAGGCTCGTTCTGGTCTTCCCGTTGTTACTGTTGCCCTTGGGAATAAACCTTTCCACTGCCTCCTTGCATTTTGTTGTTACATATTCCATCATTTCATTTACTGGCTTTCCTACCAGTTCTCTGTACCACTGGACCTCCCGCAGGATGTTCTTCAACCCTATGTAGTCCCCTCTTTTATAGTCAGGCTTTTCCCATTCAACTCCTGTTATTCTCTCCACTTGCAAGTCTACTATGTATTCAAAGCACAGAACCACGTGGTCGCTAGCTCCAAGGGGACTCTCATACTTGATGTCCTCAATGTCTGAGCTGCCCAGGGTGAACACAAGGTTCAATCTTGCTGGTTCATCCTCCTCTCTCACTCTGGTAGTGTCCTTAACATGTTGGTGCATGAGGTTTTCCAGCACCACGTCCAACATCCTGGCTCTCCATGTTTCGGGACCCCCATGTGGCTCCAGGTTTTCCCAGTCAATCTCCCTGTTGTTGAAATCCCCCATAACCAGCAACTTTTCTCTGCTGGAGTGAGCTCTTCTTGCCACCTCAGTAAGTGTGTCCACCATTGCTCTGTTGCTCTCTTCATATTCCTCTCTTGGCCTCCTCCAGTTCTGTGGTGGACTATACATCACTGCAATGACCACTTTGTGTCCCCCAGACTGAAGTGTACCTGCTATGTAGTCTCTTTCTCCCGTCTCATCTATGCCTTCCATTTTCTCGAATTTCCATCTGTTTTTTACGAGCAGAGCAACCCCACCTCCCCCCCTGCCCCTTCTATCTTTCCTCATGATCTGGTATCCTGGTGGGAAGATTGCATCTGTTATTGTCTCCGTGAGTTTTGTTTCTGTAACTGCTATGATGTCTGGGGACTTCTCATTGATTCTTTCTTGCCATTCCTCATGTTTTTTTCGTTAATCCATCTGCATTTGTGTGTGTGTGTGTGTGTGTGTGTGTGTGTGTGTGTGTGTGTGTGTGTGTGTGTGTGTGTGTGTGTGTGTGTGTGTGTGTGTGTGTGTGTGTGTAGTGTGTGTGTGTGTGTAGTGTGTGTGTGTGTGTAGTGTGTGTGTGTAGTGTGTGTGTGTAGTGTGTGTGTGTAGTGTGTGTGTAGTGTGTGTGTGTAGTGTGTGTATACAGTGTGTGTGTGTGTAGTGTGTGTGTGTGTGTGTGTGTGTGTGTAGTGTGTGTGTGTAGTGTGTGTGTGTGTGTAGTGTGTGTGTGTGTGTAGTGTGTGTGTAGTTGTGTGTGTGTGTGTAGTGTGTGTGTAGTTGTGTGTGTGTGTGTGTGTGTGTGTGTGTGTGTGTGTGTGTGTGTGTGTGTGTGTGTGTGTTTTGTGTGTGTGTGTAGTGTGTGTGTGTAGTGTGTGTGTGTGTGTGTGTAGTGTGTGTGTGTAGTGTGTGTGTGTGTGTGTGTGTGTGTGTGTGTAGTGTGTGTGTGTGTGTGTGTGTGTGTGTGTGTGTGTGTGTGTGTGTGTGTGTGTGTGTGTGTGTGTGTGTGTGTGTGAGAGAGAGACAGAGAGAGAGAGAGAGAGAGAGAGAGAGAGAGAGAGAGAGAGAGAGAGAGAGAGAGAGAAATTCGTGGTGGCCACTATAACGTAATGTAAAATATCACTATCAATACAGAAATACACAAAACTCCCACACCTTACTCCCAAACCTTACTCCCACACCTTACTCCCACACCTTACTCCCACACCTTACTCCCACACTCCTCCACAACAGCCTCACCTCCACACATCTTTAACCTTCACCCACTAAACAATATTCCTCCTCTTCACTGATGAAAACTGCAAGAAGAAAAAGGTGCAAGCAAAGAAAACAGCTTTAGAAATAATTTTGTTGGTTTTCTCTATACTTTTTCAGGTACGAGGCCAGAACTTGATGTCTGAGAGGTGAAGCACCTTAGTGTGTTTATTATCAAGAATCAGTCACTCAGTTTTGATAGGTGGTCTGTCCCTCAGTCTTGATGAAAGGTAGTTAGTTCCTTAATTAAGGGACTGACCACCTTCCATCAAGACAGAAACTGAACACCTCATCGCCCACTGTCTTCAGAATAAATGACCTGTCTGTCATCTAATAAAACCCCACTGTCTGGGCGAAACGTTGTCAATAAAGATCACATTATACTGCACGTCTCTCTTTCCATCCAGTCAACATTTCGCACCATTTCCCTTCATGTAATCCGCTTATTGAATTGAAAAATAAACTTATATATATATATATATATATATATATATATATATATATATATATATATATATATATATATATATATATATATATATATATATATATATATATATATATATATATATATATGTCGTGCCGAATAGGCAGAACTTGCTATCTTGGCTTAAATAGCAATGCTCATCTTGCCATATAGGACAAGTGAAAATTTGTGTATGCAATAATTTCGTCAAAATTATTTTGAACGTAACGAAAAAAACATATTTCACTGTGTTCGTTTAGTATTAAATTACTGTAAACAAATCTAAAATATATTTACTTGGGTTAGGCTAAAATAAATTGCTCTTGTTATAATAAGGTTAGTTAAGTTTTCAAAGTTCCTTTTGGTGCAAAATTATAAATGTTTATATCAACATTAATGAAAAAAATATATCTTTAAACGTATAAGAGAAAATTTTAGAAAGGACTTAATTTTAAATGAGTTCTTGCTAATTGACCAGTTTTACATATTCGGCACGACATATATATATATATATATATATATATATATATATATATATATATATATATATATATATATATATATATATATATAATATATTATATTTACTGAATGATAAATATTGCATTAGCATGTCAGAGGAAAAATTAACTAATTATTATTGTCAGCATTTCACGGCTGATAAGTTCCTGGCTCGTGATGTTTTCATTTCTGCTGACACAGGGTACTGACGGCTTGCATTTGTGTTGGCTCTCCCGTTACTTACGTTTTACACATCTTTTGGCTCCTGTTGCTGACTTTTACACGGTGGGGGTGGTATGTCGTGGTGGTAGTGGTTGTTGTGGGTCGTGGTGGGTAGTAGTGGTGGTTCTGGTGGGTAGTAGTGGTGGTGGGTGTGGTGTGTAGTGGTGGTAGTGGTGGGTAGTAGTGGTGGTGGTTGTCGGTAGTTGTGGTGGGTCGTGGTTGCGGTGGGTAGTGGTTGTGATGGGTCGTCGTGGTGGGTTGTAGTGGTGGTGACTGAGGGTGGTGGGTGGTAATGGTGGGTGGTGGTTGTGGTGGGTGGTAGTGGTGGTTGTGGTGGGTGGTTGTGGTGGGTGGTAGTGGTGGGTGGTGGTTGTGGTGGGTGGTAGTGGTCGGTGGTAGTTGTGGTGGGTGGTGGTTGTGGTGGGTGGAAGTGGTGGGTGGTGGTTGTGGTGGTTGGTGGTTGTGGTGGATGGTAGCAGAGGTGGTTGGTGGTGGTGATTGTGGTGGGTGGTTGTGGTGGGTGGTTGTGGTGGGTGGTTGTGGTGGGTGGTTGTGGTGGGTGGTTGTGGTGGGTGGTAGTGGTGGGTGGTAGTGGTGGGTGGTTGTGGTGGTTGTGGTGGTGGTTGTGGCGGTGGTTGTGGTGGGTGGTAATGGTGGTGGTTGTGGTGAGTGGCAGTAGTTGGTCGAGGGTGGTGGTGCAGATGGTAGTGGTAGTGATGGTAGTAGTAGTAGTAGTGCCAGTAATAGAGGTATTAGTATCAGAATAATAATAATAGTAGCAATAATAGTAGTAGCAGTAGTAGTAGCAGCAGCAGCAACAGTAGTAGTAATAATAGTAGCAGTAGTAGTAATATCAGCAGTAGTAGTAGTAATAATAGTAACAGCAGTAGTAGTAATATCAGCAGTAGTAGTAGTAATAATAGTAACAGCAGTAGTAGTAATATCAGCAGTAGTAGAGGCAACAGCTACAAATGAAACAAAATACAGAGGAAGAGGAAGAAGTAAGAGGAATAAAAGGAGGAGAAAGAGGAGGACGACGACAATGAAAGAAGAATACACAGAGAATACAAACATGAAGAAAACCCAGGAAAAAACAAGGAAGAACTTTAAGAAAAGGGATAAATCCACAAAAAGACAGCAAACGAAACCAGAGAAAAAAGAATAAGCAACGGGTAAAAGAATGAAGAAATACAGACGCAGGGAGAATATGTAAACCAAGAACAAACGAAGAGCAACAAAATATAAACAACAGATGGAAGAATACTGACAAGATGGAGAAATTAAAGGTAAACATAAGAAGAAATAAACACAGATGTAAGGATAAAATTATATATATATATAATATAATATTATATATATATATATATATATATATATATATATATATATATATATATATATATATATATATATATATATATATATATATACATGTATATATATGCAAAACAACCACTGTGAAAGAATAGAGAAAATCCAAGCAAATTCGTGACTACTCACATTATCAAGGAACAATGAAAGTAATACATCAAAGGAAGGTATATAAAGGGTCTAGCCCACACCTCACCAACACATCCCACAACAAAGCAACACCTGACGCAAGACTCACAAGAAAGAGAACACTGCAGCAGGCCCACTGGCCCAACTAGACAGGTCCTTCACACAACCCACAAACTATTCTACCCAAGAATTAAGAATTTTAAAATTTATTATTTGTCCAATGTATTAAATTCTTCCCAAATTCTAGTAATTATAAATGGATCTATTTTATATAAACCAAAGGAAATATTCACATTATTGTCAAAACTGCTTTTTATGAAACAAGGTTCAATTATATTTCTGTCGACCATGGACTTGCTTGATATAACTTTCTCAACTTTTAGAAAATCAATTGGATGGTTAAAATCTCTCACATGAATAAATAGAGCATTGGAATCTTGTCCAGTTCTAATGCTATACGACTCACGAAATCGTAATGACACGATTGCAAACAAACCATACCACGGGCGGGGATAGAACCCGCGATCAGAGTCTCTCAGAACTCCAGACCGTTGCGTTAGCCATTGGACCAGCTAGCCACAATAAGATTCATCCAACTAGGTATATTTCTACACCATAGGAAGGTTAGCATAGGCACCGCTGTGACCACAGATGCGACGGTCTGGAGTTTTGAGACACTCTGATCGCGGGTTCTATCCCCGCCCGTGGTATGGTTTGGTTTCTAATGCTATATTTATGCTGTTTCAATCTTAGTTCGAGACTTTTACCAGTTTGACCGTAATAAACTTTATCGCAAATTTTACAAGGAATCTTATAGACACATCCATCAGCATTTTGGGGGGAATTCTTTATCAAAAGTTTTTTTACTGTATCAAGATTTTTGAATACAACTTTAACATTAAAAGTCTTAAGAAGAGAAGGCATATCAACCAAGTTTTCATGGTAAGGGAGAACCAACATATTTTTAGTTGAATAAGGCTGGTTGTCCCTTTCTGGATTGTAAAAAGTATTTCTAGCAATTTTAAAAGATTTATCAATTACGTTTCTTGGGTATTTAAAATCATTAGCTATTTCATAAATTTTGGATATTTCTTCATACCTCATGCCTTCTTCTGATGCACTACTTTTATTGTTCCTTGATAATGTGAGTAGTCACGAAAGCGCTTGGAATTTCTTATTCTTTCAGAGTGGTTGTTTTGCATATTCTGAAATCACCTGTTTACTGTGATCTTATTGCATATATATATATATATATATATATATATATATATATATATATATATATATATATATATATATATATATATATAGTGCCAATAGGTAAAACTGGTAAATTAGCACAAACTCATTTAAAATTAAGTCCTTTCTAAAATTTTCTCTTATATTCTTAAAGATATTTTTTTTCCTTTATGTTAATGTAAAAATTAACAATTTTGTACCAAAAGAACTTTAGAAAACTTACCTAACCTTTCATTATAACAAGCTCAATTTAATTTAGCCTAATCCATATATTTTTTTCGCTAGGTTCAGAATGATTTTTGCGAAAATATTGAATACAAAAATTTTAGCTTGCCTTATTCAGCCAGAAGAGCGTTGCTATTTAACCCAAAATCGAAAGTTTTACATATTCGGCACGACATATATATATATATATATATATATATATATATATATATATATATATATATATATATATATATATATATATAATATATATATATATAAACACGCACCATTACGAAATGCATTTAAACGAAGATAAATAAGCCACTAAAAGGAGGAATGACGAAGGAAGAGGCGAAAAAGAAGAAATCAGAGAGAGAGATGACATAGAGACAGCAAGCAAGGCACTCGGATAAGCACCATCCATGGATCTCACAGTGCCTCCCAGTGCCAGTACGGTCCCTTATAAATCCCTGTTACGATGCCTTGGTGTTTTCCCCCTTATAAAAATATGACTTCCATACTGAACACTGCTTCTGGCTCCTGGGAAAGAGAAGTAATGGAAAATATAGGAATATATGTGAGATTTATGTGTGAGAGAGAGAAATATGAGAATATATGTAAAATTTATACGATTGTCAGAGAATGTGGAGACAACTGCAAGAGAGAGAGAGAGAGAAAGAGAGAGAGAGAGAGAGAGAGAGAGAGAGAGAGCCCGCTGACATAATATAAATCCACCTAAAACATACGAATGTTACCATGGGAATACATGATCATATAATGTCAATGAAAGCAAAAAGAAGATATCTCTTGAGTGGAGATAGCAGGAGAGAAATAACTGTGATATATTGGAGTAGGGGCGGGACGAGACAGAGATAACACACTGTGGAAATAACTCACTTAAAGATAGCGATGGGACACTCTTGTTATCATGAAAGTCAGGCTATTTCTCTTTTTAATCCTGTGAGTGGTTGTACGATTAGTTCCGTGAGTTTTAGCTTAAGTATAAAGCTGTGTGTGTGTGTGTGTGTGTGTGTGTGTGTGTGTGTGTGTGTGTGTGTACGTACTCACCTAATTGTGGTTGCAGGGGTCGAGACTCAGCTCCTGGCCCCGCCTCTTCACTGATCGCTAGTAGGTCCTCTCCATCTCTGCTTCCTGAGCTTTGTCATACCTCTTAAAACTAAGTATAGTTCCTGTCTCCACTACTTCACTTGCTAGGCTATTCCACTTCCTGACGACTCTGTGACTGAAGAAATACTTCCTAACGTCCCTGTGACTCGTCTGAGTCTTCAGCTTCCAGTTGTGACCCCTTGTTTCTGTGTCCCATCTCTGGAACATCCTATCTCTGTCCACCTTGTCTATTCCACGCAGTATCTTGTATGTCGTTATCATGTCTACCCTGACCCTTCTGTCCTCCAGTTTCGTCAGTCCGATTTCCCTCAACCTTTCCTCGTACGACATTCCCTTGAGCTCTGGGACTAGCCTTGTAGCAAACCTTTGTACTTTCTCTAACTTCTTGACGTGCTTAACCAGGTGTGGGTTCCAGACTGGTGCTGCATACTCCAGTATGGGCCTAACATACACAGTGTACAGTGACTTGAACGATTCCTTATTACATATTTGTAATTATATATATATATATATATATATATATATATATATATATATATATATATATATGGTAGGGTGTGCAAAAGAAGAAAATTAAAGGTGAATACAGGAAAGAGTAAGGTTATGAGGATAACAAAAAGATTAGGTGATGAAAGATTGAATATCAGATTGGAGGGAGAGAGTATGGAGGAGGTGAACGTATTCAGATATTTGGGAGTGGACGTGTCAGCGGATGGGTCTATGAAAGATGAGGTGAATCATAGAATTGATGAGGGAAAAAGAGTGAGTGGTGCACTTAGGAGTCTGTGGAGACAAAGAACTTTGTCCTTGGAGGCAAAGAGGGGAATGTATGAGAGTATAGTTTTACCAACGCTCTTATATGGGTGTGAAGCATGGGTGATGAATGTTGCAGCGAGGAGAAGGCTGGAGGCAGTGGAGATGTCATGTCTGAGGGCAATGTGTGGTGTGAATATAATGCAGAGAATTCGTAGTTTGGAAGTTAGGAGGAGGTGCGGGATTACCAAAACTGTTGTCCAGAGGGCTGAGGAAGGGTTGTTGAGGTGGTTCGGACATGTAGAGAGAATGGAGCGAAACAGAATGACTTCAAGAGTGTATCAGTCTGTAGTGGAAGGAAGGCGGGGTAGGGGTCGGCCTAGGAAGGGTTGGAGGGAGGGGGTAAAGGAGGTTTTGTGTGCGAGGGGCTTGGACTTCCAGCAGGCATGCGTGAGCGTGTTTGATAGGAGTGAATGGAGACAAATGGTTTTTAATACTTGACGTGCTGTTGGAGTGTGAGCAAAGTAACATTTATGAAGGGATTCAGGGAAACCGGCAGGCCGGACTTGAGTTCTGGAGATGGGAAGTACAGTGCCTGCACTCTGAAGGAGGGGTGTTAATGTTGCAGTTTAAAAACTGTAGTGTAAAGCACCCTTCTGGCAAGACAGTGATGGAGTGAATGATGGTGAAAGTTTTTCTTTTTCGGGCCACCCTGCCTTGGTGGGAATCGGCCGGTGGGATAATAAAAAAAAAAAAATATATATCTATGTATATATATATATATATATATATATATATATATATATATATATATATATATATATATATATAGGGGCATGGACTTCCAGCAGGCGTACGTGAGCGTGTTTGATAGGAGTGAATGGAGACGAATGGTTTTTAATACTTGACGTGCTGTTGGAGTGTGAGCAAAGTAACATTTATGAAGGGGTTCAGGGAAACCGGCAGGCCGGATTTGAGTCCTGGAGATGGGAAGTACAGTGCCTGCACTCTGAAGGAGGGGTGTTAATGTTGCAGTTTAAAAACTGTAGTGTAAAGCACCCTTCTGGCAAGACAGTGATGGAGTGAATGATGGTGAAAGTTTTTCTTTTTCGGGCCACCCTGCCTTGGTGGGAATCGGCCAGTGTGATAATAAAAAACAATATATATATATATATATGTAATATATACATATATATATATATATGTAATATATACATATATATATATGTAATATATACATATATATATATATGTAATATATACATATATATATATGTAATATATACATATATATATATGTAATATATACATATATATATATATGTAATATATACATATATATATATATGTAATATATATATATATATATATATGTAATATATATATATATATATATATATGTAATATACATATATACATATATATATATATGTAATATATATACATATATGTAATATATATATATATATATATATACATATATATGTAATATATATATATATATATATATACATATATATGTAATATATATATATATATATATATATATATATACATATATATGTAATATATATATATATACATACATATATGTAATATATATATATATACATACATATATATATATATATATATATATATATATATATATACATATATATATATATATATATATATATATATATATATATATATATATATATATATATATATATATATATATATATGTACATATATATATATATATCACACTGGCCGATTCCCACCAAGGCAGGGTGGACCGAAAAAGAAAAACTTTCACCATCATTCACTCCATCACTGTCTTGCCAGAAGGGTGCTTTACACTACAGTTTTTAAACTGCAACATTAACACCCCTCCTTCAGAGTGTAGGCACTGTACTTCCCATCTCCAGGACTCAAGTCCGGCCTGCCGGTTTCCCTGAACCCCTTCATAAATGTTACTTTGCTCACACTCCAACAGCACGTCAAGTATTAAAAACCATTTGTCTCCATTTACTCCTATCAAACACGCTCACGCATGCCTGCTGGAAGTCCAAGCCCCTCGCACACAAATCCTCCTTTACCCCCTCCCTCCAACCTTTCCTAGGCCGACCCCTACCCCGCCTTCCTTCCACTACAGACTGATACACTCTTGAAGTTTTTCTGTTTCGCTCCATTCTCTCCACATGTCCGAACCACCTCAACAACCCTTCCTCAGCCCTCTGGACAACAGTTTTGGTAATCCCGCACCTCCTCCTAACTTCCAAACTACGAATTCTCTGCATTATATTCACACCACACATTGCTCTCAGACATGACATCTCCACTGCCTCCAGCCTTCTCGCTGCAACATTCATCACCCATGCTTCACACCCATATAAGAGCGTTGGTAAAACTATACTCTCATACATTCCCCTCTTTGCCTCCAAGGACAAAGTTCTTTGTCTCCACAGACTCCTAAGTGCACCACTCACCCTTTTCCCCTCATCAATTCTATGATTCACCTCATCTTTCATAGACCCATCCGCTGACACGTCCACTCCCAAATATCTGAATACGTTCACCTCCTCCATACTCTCTCCCTCCAATCTGATATCCAATCTTTCATCACCTAATCTTTTTGTTATCCTCATAACCTTACTCTTTCCTGTATTCACTTTCAATTTTCTTCTTTTGCACACCCTACCAAATTCCTCCACCAATCTCTGCAACTTCTCTTCAGAATCTCCCAAGAGCACAGTGTCATCAGCAAAGAGCAACTGTGACAACTCCCACTTTATGTGTGATTCTTTATCTTTTAACTCCACGCCTCTTGCCAAGACCCTCGCATATACTTCTCTTACAACCCCATCTATAAATATATTAAACAACCACGGTGACATCACACATCCTTGTCCAAGGCCTACTTTTACTGGGAAATAATTTCCCTCTTTCCTACATACTCTAACTTGAGCCTCACTATCCTCACTATATATATATATATATATTACACACACACACACACACACACACACACACACACACACACACACACACATATATATATATATATATATATATATATATATATATATATATATATATATATATATATGTAAATGGTCCAAAACGGACCGAACCGAAACGTCGTCGTAAGCAGGTTATTTGTGTAAGGTAACAAAAGTTAGAGAAGGAAACAATGTGGTATTGTCCGGGAACTGTCGGAATGGGCGAGTGTGACGAGGATGGAGAAGGGAGTTCCATAAGGATCAGTACTTGAATCAGTACTATTGTGTATGTAAACGAATTGAGAGACGAAATCGAGTCAGAGGTGTCCCTGTTCGCAGATGAAAAGTTAATGAGGAGAATACCAATAGGAGAACACCAGGGAAAACTACAAATGGATCTGGACAAACAACAGGATAGGTCTAACAAGTGGTTATTGAAATTTAACCCCAGGAAACACTAATTTATGAAAATTGAGGAAGGGTAAAGAAGACCGGAAGCAGAGTGCAGGTTGAGAGGGCAAAGCCTGCAAACCTCCTTGAGAGAAGAGGACCTCGGGGTGAGCATAGCTCCCAACATCTCACCTGAGGCACACATCAACCCAATAACTGCTTCAATATCCGCGAAACTGGCAAATATAAATTTTTAGAAACAGTAATATGGAGGCTGCAGCGCCAATATGGAACCCACACCTGGTCAACTATAAAGATGATGGAACAGAGCAAAGGTTTGCAACGAAACTAGTCCCAGGGCTGAAAGAGATGATCTATGAAGAGAGGCTAGAGGAGCTAAGCCTGAAGACACTAGAAGGCAGAAGGACTAGAGGTGACATAATAAGGACGTGCAAAATACTGATGGGGATGGGGTAAATTGACAGGGTGGACAGGAATAGTGTGAGAGGCGGGTTACAGGTACACGAGGTCACAAACAGAAGGTGAACACACAGGCGAGTTACGGGGATGTCATGAAATACTTCTTAATACAGGGAATTCTTCACTTGTCCAACCTTCAGGCATGACCTACTTCTACATTACGATTTGTCAAATGCCACACCACCTACGACTGCTGCACCTCACCTATCTACAGTACATAAGCAACTTCTTCAAGCATATGCTGTATTCTTTTCAAGACTGATGGACTGATTACATCGTCTCTAGGCTGAGGGACTAATTACCTAAAACTCCTTCTGTTCTTCACCATTCTCCTTTGTATGGACTGATGAAACCACTGTGTGGTGAAACGTTTCCTCAATAAAGATACCCAAGTGTTGCACATGTGTCTAATTTATCATACTTCTTTAGCCCTAGAGTGGTCAGGAAGTGGAACGACTTAGATAGTTAATTGGTAGAGTTGAGATCCATACATAGCTTAAAGAATAGTTATGACAGAGTTCGGAAGGCGGGACCAAGAGCCAAGACTTGACCCCTGCAACTATATATAGGTGAGAGAGAGAGAGAATAAAGTTGGGAATTAATGTTACTGCTAATCACGAAGATTTACGACAGGTCGTTCAAGTGACGAAACGAGAGGATGGCAGGAAACGACAGGTCGTTCAAGAATCAGATGACGGGAGACGACAGGGCGCTCAAGAATCAGATAGATGACAGGAGCCGACAGGTCGTTCAAGAATCAGACGGATGGCAGGAGACGACATGTCGTTGCTTCCTGTTCCATATTGTGGCATAATTGAATACATCTTATTTTGGAGGATAAAGGAAGAGGAGGAAGAGGAAGAGATAATAGAGGATGAAGGAGGGAAGAAAATTAAATGAGGTAGGAGAGGGAGGTCAGAGAGAGAGAGGGAGAGAGGGAGAGAGAGAGAGAGAGAGAGAGAGAGAGAGAGAGAGAGAGAGAGAGAGAGAGAGAGAGAGAGAGAGAGAGAGAGAGAGAGAGAGAGAGTAGTAGTAGTAGTAGTAGTAGTAGTAGTAGTAGTTACCAGTTGTCAAAAGCACTTGACGACAGACACAGCCTGAATGTGTATGTGTATGTGTGTGTGTGTGTGTGTGTGTGTGTGTGTGTGTGTGTGTATGTGTGTGTGTGTGTGTGTGTGTGTGTGTGTGTGTGTGTGTGTGTGTGTGTGTGTGTGTGTGTGTGTGTGTGTGTGTGTGTGTGTGTGTGTGTGTGTGTGTGTGTGTGTGTGTGTGTGTGTGTGTGTGTGTGTGTGTGTGTGTGTGTGTGTGTGTGTGTGTGTGTGTGTGTGTGTGTGTGTGTGTGTGTGTGACGTAAACACAGACCATGTCATAACATACTAAAAACACATACAACACCTTTGCATGCAGACAGTTTTTCTTCAATGTGTATGTGTACGTATGTGTACTTGTACGTATATATATATATACGTACATGTCTGAGTATTTAAAAAAAACAATAATGTTTCATATATTTCTGTGACTGAAATAGCATAATGAAAGCTTACAATGACAGTGCTTTCAATTATTTTAACCTACAATGACAAGGTTCGGGTCAGCTTTTCTTATAATGACAGGAGAGCTGCGACAAGGTTTTGCTCGGCACATTTCGCCCTTGTGAATCTCCTGTCATGCATGTTAATGTGTGACGGACGTGTGGTGTATTTTGTGTCATATGGTGTGCGGTGTTTGGAGTGTGTGTGTGTGTGTGTGTGTGTATTATACTCTCTCTCCATAAATATATATATATATATATATATATATATATATATATATATATATATATATATATATATATATATATATATATATATATATATATATATATATATATATATTATGTTCAAGGGTCTGATCCAATGGAAGGACATCTTCAAATCCTTGGATCAAGAGCGCTTCAACACCAAATCACCACAATTATCTCTTTCGATTGAAAATACACAGCTTCATATGCACGAATGATTCGGTCGTAATCCTATCCAGCTTAGCGTAAGACAATACAACGAACTGCCTTGTGTATGGAGGCTAAGCTTTAATGGTAGGAGGTGAGAAGAGCGGCTTTAAGCTCTGAAAAGCTTAATTTTGTTAACAATTGGAAGCATAAGCTGGGGTGGGCCATCGTGAGACCAGGGCCACGATATTGCTACCGCCAGGTCATTCTAGCAGACATGTATTGTGTTGTGTTGAGCTGCCTGCCTTCCAGCCTCTCTTACACTCTTTATTACTCTCTCCCTCTATCTCTCTCTCTCTTTTCTGTCATTCAGCTTGTCTCTCTGTTTCTGTGTCTATGTCTCTTCCTCTCTCTCTCTTTCGAGTCATTCAGCTTGTCTCTGTTTGTGTCTATATCTCTGTTCCTCTCTCCATCTCTCTCTCTTTTGTGTCATTCAGCTTGTCTCTCTGTTTCTGTGTCTATGTCTCTCTTCCTCTCGCTCTCTATTTACTTTTGTGTCGTCCTTGTATGTGTGTGTGTGCTCACCTATATGTGGTTGCAGGGGTTGATTCACAGCTCCTGGCCCCGCCTCGTCGCTGGTCTCTACCAGGTCCACTCTGCTCCAAGAGACCCCACCTCTCTCTCTCTCTCTCAGATAATACACGCTAGTCCTTAATCCAGGTGGATTATCTACCTCATTCGAGGTAGATAATCTCGGTGTAGACTTCTTTCCCTGTCTCCTGTCTGCTTCTCACCCTCTCTCTCTCTATCTCTCTTTTACACAAAGGTAGGTTAAGGTTCCTAACTTTATTTACAAGCTAAGAACTCTACATCAGCCTACAACTCCCTCTCTCTCTCTCTCTCTCTCTCTCTCTCTCTCTCTCTCTCTCTCTCTCTCTCTCTCTCTCTCTCTCTCCTCCACACATTCCATTTCATCATCTTACCTTCATTATCACATGTTCCTTCTTCTCATCAATTTATCGACCCCCCCCCCTTTCCTCTTTTTATAACCAAGAAAAATATTTTTATATATTTTTTCTATTTTTTTTAAACTTTCTCCCATTTCTCAAAATTTTAATTTCAATGAGATATTTCATAGTTTTTAAGCATGATTTAACAAAGTCAGTTTCTCAATTAATAGTTAATTACGCATCCCGTTAGGTACGCATCCCATTAGTTATGCATCCCGTTAATTACGTGTGCCGTTAGTTACGCATCCCGTTAATTACGCATACCGTTAGTTAAGCATCCCGTTAGGTACGCATCTCATTAGTTATGCATCCCGTTAGTTAAGCATCCCGTTAGGTACGCATCCCATTAGTTATGCATCCCGCTAGTTAAGCATCCCGTTAGATACGCATCCCACTAGTTATGCATCCCGTTAGTTAAGCATCCCGTTTATTACGAATGCCGTTAGTTAAGCATCCCGTTAGGTACGCATCCCATTAGTTATGCATCCCGTTAGGTACGCATCCCATTAGTTAAGCATCCCGTTAATTACGCATGCCGTTAGTTGCGCATCCCGTTAATTACGCATGCCGTTTGTTAAGCATCCCGTTAATTACGTATGCCGTTAGTTACGCATCCCGCTAGGTACGCATCCCATTAGTTATGCATCCCGTTAGGTACGCATCCCATTCGTTATGCATCCCGTTAGTTAAGCATCCCGTTAATTATGCGTACCGTTAATTACGCATGCCGTTAATTACGCATGCCGTTAATTACAAATGCCGTTAGTTACGCATCCCGTTAGGTATGCATGTCTTTAGTTAAGCATCCCGTTAATTACGCATGTATTTAGTTAAGCATCCCGTTAATTACGCATGCCGTTAGTTAAGCATCCCGTTAATTACGCATGCCGTTGGTTAAGCATCCCGTTAATTACGCATGCCATTAGTTATGCATCCCGTTAATTACGCATGCCATTAGTTAAGCATCCCGTTAATTACGCATGCCTTTAGTTAAGCATCCCGTTAATTACGCATGCCGTTAGTTAAGCATTCCGTTAATTACGCATGCTGTTAGTTAAGCATCCCGTTAATTACGCATGCCATTAGTTATGCATCCCGTTAATTACGTATGCCATTAGTTAAGCATCCCGTTAATTACGCATGCCATTAGTTAAGCATGCCGTTAATTACGCATGCCGTTAATTACGCATGCCGTTAGTTAAGCATGCCGTTAATTACGCATGCCATTAGTTAAGCATCCCGTTAATTACGCATGCCGTTAATTACGCATCCCGTTAGTTAAGCATCCCGTTAATTACGCATGCCGTTAGTTAAGCATCCCGTTAATTACGCATGCCATTAGTTAAGCATCCCGTTAATTACGCATGCCGTTAGTTAAGCATCCCGTTAGTTAAGCATCCCGTTAATTACGCATGCCGTTAGTTAAGCATCCCGTTAATTACGCATGCCGTTAGTTAAGCATCCCGTTAGTTAAGCATCCCGTTAATTACGCATGCCGTTAGTTAAGCATCCCGTTAGTTAAGCATCCCGTTAATTACGCATGCCGTTAGTTAAGCATCCCGTTAATTACGCATGCCGTTAGTTAAGCATCCCGTTAATTACGCATGCCGTTAGTTAAGCATCCCGTTAATTACGCATGCCGTTAGTTAAGCATCCCGTTAGTTAAGCATGCCGTTAATTACGCATGCCGTTAGTTAAGCATCCCGTTAATTACGCATGCCGTTAGTTAAGCATCCCGTTAATTACGCATCCCGTTAGTTAAGCATCCCGTTAGTTAAGCATGCCGTTAATTACGCATGCCGTTAGTTAAGCATCCCGTTAATTACGCATGCCGTTAGTTAAGCATCCCGTTAATTACGCATGCCGTTAGTTAAGCATCCCGTTAGTTAAGCATCCCGTTAATTACGCATGCCATTAGTTAAGCATCCCGTTAATTACGCATGCCGTTAGTTAAGCATCCCGTTAGTTAAGCATGCCGTTAATTACGCATGCCGTTAATTACGCAAATTCATGTCGAAGTAAATAAAAAATAAGGAGATAATTGATACATATTTTTTTTAATTAATAAAGTCACAATATTGTGACTGGAACAGTTCAGAACCTCGAATATTTTGTTGTATTTTGACTTTTGTTGCTGTATTTTGACTTTTGTTGTTGTATTTTGACTTTTGTTGCTGTATTTTGACTTTTGTTGTTGTATTTTGACTTTTGTTGTTGTATTTTGACTTTTGTTGTTGTATTTTGACTTTTGTTGTTGTATTTTGACTTTTGCTGTTGTATTTTGACTTTTGTTGTTGTATTTTGACTTTTGTTGTTGTATTTTGACTTTTGTTGTTGTATTTTGACTTTTGTTGTTGTATTTTGACTTTTTTTGTTGTATTTTGACTTTTGTTGTTGTATTTTGACTTTTGCTGTTGTATTTTGACTTTTGTTGTTGTATTTTGACTTTTGTTGTTGTATTTTGACTTTTGTTGTTGTATTTTGACTTTTGCTGTTGTATTTTGACTTTTGTTGTTGTATTTTGACTTTTGTTGTTGTATTTTGACTTTTGTTGTTGTATTTTGACTTTTGTTGTTGTATTTTGACTTTTGCTGTTGTATTTTGACTTGTGTTGTATTTCAACTTTTATTGTATTTACATCAATAAAACAAAGAAACTAGAGGAGAGACAGGTAGCGAAAAAGGGAAAAAAAAACGATAATGGACTTAAAGTGGAATAAAGACGGTGAGAGAATTATGGGAGAATAATTAGAAGATAAACAAAATAAAGGTGGAGGAGAGAGAGAGAAAAGAGGATTGTTAAAGGTAAGAAAATATAACAAGAGAAATGTGAAGAATAAGCGACGAACGAGGAAGCAAATAGAAAAGGTCAGATGGAGAATATTGGGAGAGTAACAAATGACCCAACCGTGAGCTGGTTGTTGGAGGGAGGGAGGGAAGAGGTGGAGGGAGGGAGGGAGGGAGGGAGGGAGGGAGGGAGGGAGGGAAGGAAGGAGGGAAGGTTGGGAGGGAGGGAGGGAAGGAAGGAGTGTTGGGAGGGAGGGAGGGAAGGAGTGTTGGCAGGGAGGGAGGGAAGGAAGGAGTGTTGGGAGGGAGGGAGGGAAGGAGTGTTGGCAGGGAGGGAGGGAAGGAAGGAGTGTTGGCAGGGAGGGAGGGAAGGAAGGAGTGTTGGGAGGGAGGGAAGGAAGGAGTGTTGGGAAGGAGGGAAGAGGAAGGACTGGAAGAGTGAGGGAGGAGGGATGGAGGATTGGAAGAGTGAAGGAGGAGGGATGGAAGATTGGAAGAGTGAAGGAGGAAGGAGGAATGAAGGATTGGAAGAGAGTGAGGAAGGAGGGATGGAGGATTGGAAGAGTGAGGAAGGAGGGATGGAGGATTGGAAGAGTGAGGAAGGAGGAATGAAGGATTGGAAGAGTGAAGAAGAAGGGATGGAAGATTGGAAGAGAGGGAGGAAGGATTGGGAGAGAGGAAAGGAGGAAAAGTTGGATGTAAGGGAAGACTGGTTGGTTGGAAGGGAGGTAGAAAGGACTGGAAGTGAGGGAGGGTCGGAAGAGGAGCACTGAGAAGGAGGGTAAAAGAAAGTATTGGGATGGAGGGAGAGATGGAGTATTGGGAAGGAGTGTACAATATACACCTAGAAAGTGACCTTCAAACACCCAGACAATCACCATTAACCAACCATACCAATCTCATAACTAACAATTTTAACAAAACAACGTACACAGTGTTCAATATTAACATATTATATGACATATTAACATATGTTATATTATTATATGTAAGTTTATCTTGCGCAATAATTCTTTACCTAACATTATAAAACTTTGTGATATTGTTATTCTCTGTAGCAATTACAGTAACGATACTTGTAATAGGTTTATGTGGGACATCCAATAGACAGGAAGAGCAAAATGGTGGGCTCACCAACTCGCTCTTCCCATTGGGGATCCCACCAATTTGATATTCCTGTCTAATGGGGATCCCACCAATTTGATCTTCCTGTCTAATGGGGATCCCACCAATTTGATCTTCCTGTCTAATGGGGATCCCACCAATTTGATCTTCCTGTCTAATGGGGATCCCACCAATTTGATCTTCCTGTCTAATGGGGATCCCACCAATTTGATCTTCCTGTCTAATGGGGATCCCACCAATTTGATCTTCCTGTCTAATGGGGATCCCACCAATTTGATCTTCCTGTCTAATGGGGATCCCACCAATTTGATCTTCCTGTCTAATGGGGATCCCAACAATTTGATCTTCCTGTCTAATGGGGATCCCACCAATTTGTTCTTCCTGTCTAATGGGGATCCCGCCAATTTGATCTTCCTGTCTAATGGGGATCCCACCAATTTGATCTTCCTGTCTAATGGGGATCCCACCAATTTGATCTTCCCGTCTATTCAATTAATTTTGTAGAGGTAAGAATGTGGTAACTGGTCAGGCTTAAAGATACAATGATACAATATGCTATTTAAATTTTTCCATGCTTTTCCCTATTGGTTAAGTCCAGTAGGGGTGTGTGGCCTTCTCACCTGTGTCATGTCTGTGTGGCGTATTCATTGTTGAATGCCACTGTTTAACTATACTTTTATATGCGAGTGAACAATGTTTCTGTGATCATCGTTCACCCACGCCTTCTCAGAAATTCCCAGAAACTGTCTTGAGTTAAGGGCTGACTGCCTTCCTTTCTTCCTCTCTTGTCACTGGTTCAGTGTGGAAGTGCTACTGCTAGCAGATTCTCACCTTTCCTTCGATTCTAAGTGTTCTTGTAAGGTTTTGTTTATGCTAACGCATCTCTGGTGGTGAGTCAGAGAATGTACTGGTGTTCTTTAGGGATGCGTCTCACAAGGATCTTATGTAGGGATGAACAACAGGAAGGAGAGGAGATTAACAACAGGAATGAGAGATGAACAGGAAGGAGAGATGAATAACAGGAAGGAGAGGAGATGAACAACAGGAAGGAGATATGAACAGGAAGGAGATATGAACAACAGGAAGGAGAGATGAACAACAGGAAGGAGAGGATATGAACAACAGGAAGGAGAGAAGATGAACAGGAAGGAGAGGAGATGAACAACAGGAAGGAGAGAAGATGAACAACAGGAAGGAGAGAAGATGAACAGGAAGGAGAGAAGAACAACAGGAAGAAGAGGAGATGAACAATAGGAAGGAGAGGAGATGAACAACAAGAAGGAGAGATGAACAGGAAGAAGAGATGAACAACGGGAAGGAGAGATGAATAATACGGAGATGAACAACAGGTAGGAGGGAGGATGAACAACAGGAGCGAGAGATGAACAACAGGAATAAGACTAAACAAGACTGGAGAAATAAGAGAAGGTAGAAAGGAGAGAAGAAAACTAAAAGAGGGGAAAAGATACGAAAGGGGGAAGTGGTAAATAACAGAAGGGGAAGAACACAAAATTGACAAGTTGAAGCGAAAGGCAGAATGCATGGAGAGAGAGATGACCAGGGGAAGAAAGCCAAGTAAACGAAAAGAGGGAAAAACGAAGCTAAAGCAGAGAAGAGGAAAGCAAAGAAAAAGATATGGGGAGAAAAGGAAGAGAAAATAAAGGAAAGATGGAGAAGTGTAGAGGTGGAGAGAGAGCAGGAGAGTGGTGGAGAGAGCAGGGGAGAGGGGTGGAGAGAGCAAGAGAGTGGTGGAGAGAGGTGGAGAGAGCAAGAGAGTGGTGGAGAGAGCAGGAGAGTAAAGGAGAGAGCAGGAGAGTGGAGGAGAGAGCATGAGTGGTGGAGAGAGGTGGAGAGAGCAGGAGAGTGGTGGAGAGAGCAGGAGAGTGGTGGAGAGAGCAGAAGAGTGGTGGAGAGAGCAGGGGAAGAGTAGAGAGAGCAGGAGAGTGGTGGAGAGTGCATGAGAGTGGTGGAGAGTGCAGGAGAGTGGTGTAGAGTGCAGGGGAGTGGAGAAAGCAGGAGAGTGGTGGAGAGAGCAGGAGAGTGGTGGAGAGAGCAGGGGATGGGTAGAGAGAGCAGGAGAGTGGTGGAGAGAGCAGGGGAAGGGTCGAGAGAGCAGGAGAGTGGTGGAGAGAGCCGGGGAAGGGTAGAGAGAGCAGGAGAGTGGTGGAGAGAGCAGGGGAAGGGTAGAGACAGCAGGGAAAGGGTCGAGAGAGCAGGAGAGTGGTGGAGAGAGCAAGGGAAAGGTAGAGAGAGCAGGAGAGTGGTGGAGAGAGCAGGTGATGGTTTGAGAGTGGTTGAGAGTGGTGGAGAGAGCAGGGGAAGGGTAGAGAGAGCAGGAGAGTGGTGGAGAGAGCAGGGGAAGGGTAGAGAGAGCAGGAGAGTGGTGGAGAGAGCAGGGGAAGGGTAGAGACAGCAGGGAAAGGGTCGAGAAAGCAGGAGAGTGGTGGAGAGAGCAAGGGAAGGGTAGAGAGAGCAGGAGAGTGGTGGAGAGAGCAGGGGATGGGTAGAGAGAGCAGGAGAGTGGTGGAGAGAGCAGGGGAAGGGCAGAGAGAGCAGGAGAGTGGTGGAGAGAGCAGGGGAAGGGTAGAGAGAGCAGGAGAGTGGTGGAGAGAGCAGGGGAAGGGGAGAGAGAGCAGGAGAGTGGTGGAGAGAGCAGGGGAAGGGTAGAGAGAGCAGGAGAGTGGTGGACAGAGCAAGGGAAGGGTAGAGAGAGCAGGAGAGTGGTGGAGACAGCAGGAGTGCGGTGGAGAGAGCAGGGGAAGGGTAGAGAGAGCAGGAGATGGATGGAGAGAGCATGGGAAGGGTAGAGAGAGCAGGAGAGGAATGGAGAGAGCAGGGGAAGGGTAGAGAGAGCAGGAGGGGGATGGAGAGAGCAGGGGAAGGGTAGAGAGAGCAGGAGAGGGATGGAGAGAGCAGGGAGAGGGTAGAGAGAGCAGGAGAGGGATGGAGAGAGCAGGGGAAGGGTAAAGAGAGCAGGAGAGGGATGGAGAGAGCAGGGGAAGGGTAAAGAGAGCAGGAGAGGGATGGAGAGAGCAGGGGAAGGGTAGAGAGAGCAGGAGAGGGATGGAGAGAGCAGGAGAGGGATGGAGAGAGCAGGAGAGGGATGGAGAGAGCAGGAGAGGGATGGAGAGAGCAGGAGAGGGATGGAGAGAGCAGGAGAGGGATGGAGAGAGCAGGAGAGAGGTAGACAAATGCAGTATAATGCGATCGTTTACAGGTTACTACATTTGTGTATTTCCATCGTGTCGGTATTTTATACCATTTATCTACAGGAATGAGGGGGAGAGAGGAGAGAAAGAGAGAGAGAGAGAGAGAAAAGGAAGAGAGTGTAGGAAAGAGATCGCAAGGCAGTCACTAAAACACTGACGATGGCTACAGAAAGTGACGAAAATCATTTCCCACACCATGATTGTGAAAGTAAACCGACTCCTGAAGATTCTCTGAGTCAACTTACACATAAATACAGCCTTCTTTTATAGATTTAAAAACCCAACAGCTGTCAGGTGATGTAAATAACCCAGTGGTGTAAATAACCCAGTGGTGTAAATAACCCAGTGGTGTAAATAACCCAGTGGTGTAAATAACCCAGTGATGTAAATAACCCAGTGATGTAAATAACCCAGTGGTGTAAATAACCCAGTGGTGTAAATAACCCAGTGATGTAAATAACCCAGTGATGTAAATAACCCAGTGATGTAAATAACCCAGTGATGTAAATAACCCAGTGGTGTAAATAACCCAGTGGTGTAAATAACCCAGTGATGTAAATAACCCAGTGATGTAAATAACCCAGTGATGTAAATAAGCCAGTGATGTAAATAACCCAGTGGTGTAAATAACCCAGTGATGTAAATAACCCAGTGATGTAAATAACCCAGTGATGTAAATAACCCAGTGATGTAAATAACCCAGTGATGTAAATAACCCAGTGATGTAAATAACCCAGTGATGTAAATAACCCAGTGATGTAAATAACCCAGTGGTGTAAATAACCCAGTGATGTAAATAACCCAGTGGTGTAAATAACCCAGTGATGTAAATAACCCAGTGATGTAAATAACCCAGTGATGTAAATAACCCAGTGATGTAAATAACCCAGTGGTGTAAATAACCCAGTGATGTAAATAACCCAGTGGTGTAAATAACCCAGTGATGTAAATAACCCAGTGGTGTAAATAACCCAGTGATGTAAATAACCCAGTGATGTAAATAACCCAGTGATGTAAATAACCCAGTGATGTAAATAACCCAGTGATGTAAATAACCCAGTGATGTAAATAACCCAGTGGTGTAAATAACCCAGTGATGTAAATAACCCAGTGGTGTAAATAACCCAGTGATGTAAATAACCCAGTGATGTAAATAACCCAGTGATGTAAATAACCCAGTGGTGTAAATAACCCAGTGGTGTAAATAACCCAGTAATATAAATAACCCGGTGATATAAATAACCCAGTGATATAAATAACCCAGTGATATAAATAACCCAGTGATATAAATAACCCAGTAATATAAATAACCCAGTGATGTAAATAACCCAGTAATATAAATAACCCAGTAATATAAATAACCCAGTGATATAAATAACCCAGTAATATAAATAACCCGGTGATGTAAATAACCCAGTAATATAAATAACCCAGTGATATAAATAACCCAGTGATATAAATAACCCAGTGGTGTAAATAACCCAGTGATGTAAATAACCCAGTGATGTAAATAACCCAGTGATGTAAATAACCCAGTGATGTAAATAACCCAGTGATATAAATAACCCAGTGATGTAAATAACCCAGTGATATAAATAACCCAGTGATGTAAATAACCCAGTGATATAAATAACCCAGTGATGTAAATAACCCAGTGATATAAATAACCCAGTGATATAAATAACCCAGTGATATAAATAACCCAGTGATATAAATAACCCAGTGATATAAATAACCCAGTGATGTAAATAACCCAGTGATATAAATAACCCAGTGATATAAATAACCCAGTGATATAAATAACCCAGTGATATAAATAACCCAGTGATATAAATAACCCAGTGATATAAATAACCCAGTGACACTTTTCACTAAACATATCCTTAGTCTCTACCGAAAATACAGCAGAAAGGAAACCTTCAGGTCAGCCTTGGCTGATATGTGGTTGTTGTAAGGCTGCTGCTGCTGAGAACAAGGCTTGGTGAAGGTACCTGGTACCTGAATGTCTCTCTACTGAGCAATGGTTGTAACTATGACCATAATTTTTAAAGGGGTGGACCGGTAAGCCAGCGGAAGGCCTCGGTCAGATGACCAAGAGTTCCAACACCGGGTCATCATATGACTAAGACCTAAGGTACAGAATCAAGTCTGTCAGCAAATGAAATAAAAATATAAAAATCTGGGATATCTCTAGATGGAAGGCAGACGAACAAAAAACTGGTAATAGGTAGTGTGGGCTCCAAAACCTGGTGGTCCTTGGTCAGGGACCGAATGTGTTATTCACCTGATGAAACCATTCCATCTCGATTGACAAGACGGAACTGTCTCTACCAGCAAGCAAGAAATAGCTAACCTGTTCGTTAAATATTTCGCCGTCAGGATGCAAGTCCCTGATCCAGTGAAAGCACCTCTACTGATAGCCGCAAGAGCCACGTCACTGCTGTCGTACGTAACAACACTACAGGGCGAGATATATCTCCTTAAATTCCTGGACCAAGGAAAGACTGCGAGTCAAGATAAATTAAGTTCCAGCTTGCCGGGATGTATTGGCCGGCAAGCATCACCTTCAACTTTGCCTAACACAAGTAACTTTATTTAAGTACACTTAACTACAATTATCATACATAGTAACACGTTAATTACCTAGGATAATCCGAAAAAGTCAAAGTAATTTTAATGGGGCTCTTGCATTTCCATTGGGGTCCTCATATATCTATTGGGGTAGTGACCTTTGTGGAGAACTGCAGATATAGTTCCTGTTGACCAAAAAGACAACAGAAGGATCAACAACAACTACAGACGAGCGTCACTCCTATAAATCAGTGACAAAGTTTTGAGAGAATTATCTGAAGACAAATGACAAGTACTCGATTCTTCTTGACTGTCAGTAAAGTTTCTGAAAAGACATTTGATCTCCTGTTAGATCTCTCTATGTGACATCAATCACTGCATTCATCCAATGACTGGTGGCACTAGTGCCAGCAACCTATTGTGCCATCAGGGACTCTTAATGTACTCTCAAGATCACTTAAGAGTATTTCTCACTGGGGAGGAATCTGCTAGACACTCAGTCGGCACCACTGTTCCACAAGGAAGTGTGATTGGTTCATTATTATCTAGTATCTTGGATAACTAAAGTGTAATGAACACTTCCCCTTCTGGGATCTATCTGCTGAAGAGGATCCCAGTAAGGGGTCGAACTATATAGACCAATTAATCTCCTGAGTTTCTATCTCCATGTAATACCTTCTTCAAAGACAAACTTCATCTCATCCCACAACTCCATGCCTATGCAGATATTTACCTATGTATAGGAGGAAATGCCAGCTGCTCTCAATTACATCACCAACTTACAGGTTTATCAAATTGGGAAAAACGATGACAGGTTATATTTGCTTCTGAGAAAACACAAATGATGGTGGTCTATATGCACCATGATGGTAATGCTGGAGCAGTGGTAAGAATGAATGGGAGTGTTAGAACCCAGGGATGAGGTTGATATCTTAAGGGTGAGAATTTGACTCCAGAGTGTCTGTGAAGAATCACGTGGCAAATCTTGTAAGCAAGGCAGTCAAGAACCTAACAGCACTAAGGCGTATCTTGTACCTGCTCAACAATAGAAGCTGCAAAGTTCTGCATAAGGCACAAGTGCAATCACACTTGTGCCTTACGCACAAGTGTGATTACACTTCTGCGTATACTCCAGTCTTGGATTGCCTGCCTCCCATCTCATCTGCGACTTCTCGACAGAATAAGAAACAGAGCAAAACGACTCGTCTCTCGCCTGGACCCAACCTGGACAGATCTGTCATTCCAGTAGAGCCTTCAACACCGGAGGGGTGTGAGTGGCCATACTGTTATGTACAAGGCCAATGTTAAGGTACCAAACTTGACTCCACTTCGTGGTGAGAGGGAAGACAGCTTCTACACAACAAGACGGGCAGCCAACAGTAACTACATTCTGACTGTACCCTTCTCCAGAACACCACTTCATCTGGGGTCATTTATAACCAGGATGACTCGAGTCTGAAACATCTTCGTACAGCACACTGACAAAAACAAAATGAAGTCAGTTGACCAAATAAAAATCACTGGCCAACAAAAGGCTCAAATTTCATACAGTTTCCCATTTGTAAGTAGCATAACAATAAAAAATAATGTTACGAAAGGCCTTTAAATGAAGTGATGTAGGTAACAGCTCTAAGCTTGTAAATAAAGGCAGGAACACTTAACCTAACCTTATAAAAACTCTTGAGGGTAAAAAAAAGAGGAGGAAGAGGCGAGGAAAGAGGAGAGATAAGAGGCGAGGAAAGAGGAGAAATAAGAGGCGAGGAAAAAGGAGAGATAAGAGGAGAGATAAGAGGCGAGGAAAGAGGAGAGATAAGAGGCGAGGAAAGAGGAGAAATAAAAGGCGAGGGAAGAAAGCTGAGAAGAAGGGAAGCGAGAGGAGAGGTATTGGGAGAAGCGCAGAGTAGGAAAGAGAGATGACAGGAATAGAAGAATTTGAAAATGAAACAAAAATGAGTGTGCAAGAGAGAGAAACGGGAAAATGCTGAAAACAAGAGAAAGAGGGAATTACACAAGACGGGAGGGAGAAAGTATACGCGAAACCGCGAGACTATAAACAAGGGGAAAAAATAGGTAAAAATGAAGAGGAAGAAAAGAGCTAAAGGAGAAGAACAAGGGATAAATAATAACCGGAAAAAAGGGAAGAGAGGAGAAACGTGAGAGGGTAAAAGAAGAGGTAACAGTGCGTGAGGGAAGAGAGAGAGAGAGAACGAGAGAGAGAGAGAGAGAGAGAGAGAGAGAGAGAGAGAGAGAGAGAGAGAGAGAGAGAGAGAGAGAGAGAGAGAGAGAGAGAGAAAGAGAGAGAGAGAATCACAGCTCAAATTACAGATACGTCATTAAAACACAAACATACACTGTAAAACTTGCACATTACAGATATATACCGACAGATAAAACACACACACACACACACACACACACACACACACACCAGCTAAAACATACTGACAAAACACACATCACAGACAAGCAATACTGACATAAAAACACACACACACATCCCAGATAAAACATACTGACAAAACACACGAATCACAGGCAAGCAATACTGACAGATAAAACACAGGGCACACAAAAAAGCACATTCACTAAAATCCAAACACGACAGCAACAAATATGTCACAAACGTTACTGACACAGCTCGGTGAAGAAATGTAAGTGTTGGTACTGGAGCTGAACCACTGTGTTGGTACTGGAGCTGAACCACTGTGTTGGTACTGGAGCTGAACCACTGTGTTGGTACTGGAGCTGAACCACTGTGTTGGTACTGGAGCTGAACCACTGTGTTGGTACTGTAGCTGAAACTGTGTTGGTACTGGAGCTGAACCTCTGTGTTGGTACTGGAGCTGAACCACTGTGTTGGTACTGGAGCTGAACCACTGTGTTGGTACTGGAGCTGAACCACTGTGTTGGTACTGGAGCTGAACCTCTGTGTTGGTACTGGAGCTGAACCACTGTGTTGGTACTGGAGCTGAACCACTGTGTTGGTACTGGAGCTGAACCACTGTGTTGGTACTGGAGCTGAACCACTGTGTTGGTACTGGAGCTGAACCACTGTGTTGGTACTGGAGCTGAACCACTGTGTTGGTACTGGAGCTGAACCACTGTGTTGGTACTGGAGCTGAACCACTGTGTTGGTACTGGAGCTGAACCACTGTGTTGGTACTGGAGCTGAACCACTGTGTTGGTACTGGAGCTGAACCACTGTGTTGGTACTGGAGCTGAACCACTGTGTTGGTACTGGAGCTGAACCACTGTGTTGGTACTGGAGCTGAACCACTGTGTTGGTACTGGAGCTGAACCACTGTGTTGGTACTGGAGCTGAACCACTGTGTTGGTACTGGAGCTGAACCACTGTGTGGGTACTGGAGCTGACTGTGTTGGTACTGGAGCACTGTGTTGGTACTGGAGCTGAACCACTGTGTTGGTACTGGAGCTGAACCACTGTGTTGGTACTGGAGCTGAACCACTGTGTTGGTACTGGAGCTGAACCACTGTGTTGGTACTGGAGCTGAACCACTGTGTTGGTACTGGAGCTGAACCACTGTGTTGGTACTGGAGCTGAACCACTGTGTTGGTACTGGAGCTGAACCACTGTGTTGGTACTGGAGCTGAACCACTGTGTTGGTACTGGAGCTGAACCACTGTGTTGGTACTGGAGCTGAACCACTGTGTTGGTACTGGAGCTGAACCACTGTGTTGGTACTGGAGCTGAACCACTGTGTTGGTACTGGAGCTGAACCACTGTGTTGGTACTGGAGCTGAACCACTGTGTTGGTACTGGAGCTGAACCACTGTGTTGGTACTGGAGCTGAACCACTGTGTTGGTACTGGAGCTGAACCACTGTGTTGGTACTGGAGCTGAACCACTGTGTTGGTACTGGAGCTGAACCACTGTGTTGGTACTGGAGCTGAACCACTGTGTTGGTACTGGAGCTGAACCACTGTGTTGGTACTGGAGCTGAACCACTGTGTTGGTACTGGAGCTGAACCACTGTGTTGGTACTGGAGCTGAACCACTGTGTTGGTACTGGAGCTGAACCACTGTGTTGGTACTGGAGCTGAACCACTGTGTTGGTACTGGAGCTGAACCACTGTGTTGGTACTGGAGCTGAACCACTGTGTTGGTACTGGAGCTGAACCACTGTGTTGGTACTGGAGCTGAACCACTGTGTTGGTACTGGAGCTGAACCACTGTGTTGGTACTGGAGCTGAACCACTGTGTTGGTACTGGAGCTGAACCACTGTGTTGGTACTGGAGCTGAACCACTGTGTTGGTACTGGAGCTGAACCACTGTGTTGGTACTGGAGCTGAACCACTGTGTTGGTACTGGAGCTGAACCACTGTGTTGGTACTGGAGCTGAACCACTGTGTTGGTACTGGAGCTGAACCACTGTGTTGGTACTGGAGCTGAACCACTGTGTTGGTACTGGAGCTGAACCACTGTGTTGGTTGGTACTGGAGCTGAACCACTGTGTTGGTACTGGAGCTGAACCACTGTGTTGGTACTGGAGCTGAACCACTGTGTTGGTACTGGAGCTGAACCACTGTGTTGGTACTGGAGCTGAACCACTGTGTTGGTACTGGAGCTGAACCACTGTGTTGGTACTGGAGCTGAACCACTGTGTTGGTACTGGAGCTGAACCACTGTGTTGGTACTGGAGCTGAACCACTGTGTTGGTACTGGAGCTGAACCACTGTGTTGGTACTGGAGCTGAACCACTGTGTTGGTACTGGAGCTGAACCACTGTGTTGGTACTGGAGCTGAACCACTGTGTTGGTACTGGAGCTGAACCACTGTGTTGGTACTGGAGCTGAACCACTGTGTTGGTACTGGAGCTGAACCACTGTGTTGGTACTGGAGCTGAACCACTGTGTTGGTACTGGAGCTGAACCACTGTGTTGGTACTGGAGCTGAACCACTGTGTTGGTACTGGAGCTGAACCACTGTGTTGGTACTGGAGCTGAACCACTGTGTTGGTACTGGAGCTGAACCACTGTGTTGGTACTGGAGCTGAACCACTGTGTTGGTACTGGAGCTGAACCACTGTGTTGGTACTGGAGCTGAACCACTGTGTTGGTACTGGAGCTGAACCACTGTGTTGGTACTGGAGCTGAACCACTGTGTTGGTACTGGAGCTGAACCACTGTGTTGGTACTGGAGCTGAACCACTGTGTTGGTACTGGAGCTGAACCACTGTGTTGGTACTGGAGCTGAACCACTGTGTTGGTACTGGAGCTGAACCACTGTGTTGGTACTGGAGCTGAACCACTGTGTTGGTACTGGAGCTGAACCACTGTGTTGGTACTGGAGCTGAACCACTGTGTTGGTACTGGAGCTGAACCACTGTGTTGGTACTGGAGCTGAACCACTGTGTTGGTACTGGAGCTGAACCACTGTGTTGGTACTGGAGCTGAACCACTGTGTTGGTACTGGAGCTGAACCACTGTGTTGGTACTGGAGCTGAACCACTGTGTTGGTACTGGAGCTGAACCACTGTGTTGGTACTGGAGCTGAACCACTGTGTTGGTACTGGAGCTGAACCACTGTGTTGGTACTGGAGCTGAACCACTGTGTTGGTACTGGAGCTGAACCACTGTGTTGGTACTGGAGCTGAACCACTGTGTTGGTACTGGAGCTGAACCACTGTGTTGGTACTGGAGCTGAACAAGTGTGTTGGTACTGGAGCTACTGGAGCTGAACCACTGTGTTGGTACTGGAGCTGAACCACTGTGTTGGTACTGGAGCTGAACCACTGTGTTGGTACTGGAGCTGAACCACTGTGTTGGTACTGGAGCTGAACCACTGTGTTGGTACTGGAGCTGAACCACTGTGTTGGTACTGGAGCTGAACCACTGTGTTGGTACTGGAGCTGAACCACTGTGTTGGTACTGGAGCTGAACCACTGTGTTGGTACTGAACCACTGTTGGTACTGGAGCTGAACCACTGTGTTGGTACTGGAGCTGAACCACTGTGTTGGTACTGGAGCTGAACCACTGTGTTGGTACTGGAGCTGAACCACTGTGTTGGTACTGGAGCTGAACCACTGTGTTGGTACTGGAGCTGAACCACTGTGTTGGTACTGGAGCTGAACCACTGTGTTGGTACTGGAGCTGAACCACTGTGTTGGTACTGGAGCTGAACCACTGTGTTGGTACTGGAGCTGAACCACTGTGTTGGTACTGGAGCTGAACCACTGTGTTGGTACTGGAGCTGAACCACTGTGTTGGTACTGGAGCTGAACCACTGTGTTGGTACTGGAGCTGAACCACTGTGTTGGTACTGGAGCTGAACCTCTGTGTTGGTACTGGAGCTGAACCACTGTGTTGGTACTGGAGCTGAACCACTGTGTTGGTACTGGAGCTGAACCTCTGTGTTGGTACTGGAGCTGAACCTTGGTACTGGAGCTGAACCACTGTGTTGGTACTGGAGCTGAACCACTGTGTTGGTACTGGAGCTGAACCACTGTGTTGGTACTGGAGCTGAACCACTGTGTTGGTACTGGAGCTGAACCACTGTGTTGGTACTGGAGCTGAACCTCTGTGCTGGTACTGGAGCTGAGCCACTGTGTTGGTACTGGAGCTGAACCACTGTGTTGGTACTGGAGCTGAACCACTGTGTTGGTACTGGAGCTGAACCACTGTGTTGGTACTGGAGCTGAACCTCTGTGTTGGTACTGGAGCTGAACCTACGTGTTGGTACTGGAGATGAACCTCTGTGTTGGTACTGGAGCTGAACCACTATGTTGTTACTGGATCTGAACCATTGTGCTGGTACTGGAGCTGAACCACTGTGCTGGTACTGGAGCTGAACCACTGTGCTGGTACTGGAGCTGAACCTCTGTGCTGGTAATGGAGCTGAACCTCTGTGCTGGTAATGGAGCTGAACCACTGTGTTGGTACTGGAGCTGAATCACTGTGCTGGTACTGGAGCTGAACCACTGTGCTGGTACTGGAGCTGAACCACTGTGCTGGTACCGGAGCGGAACCACTGCGCTGGTACTGGAGCTGAACCACTGTGCTGGTACTGGAGCTGAATCACTGTGCTGGTACTGGAGCTGAACCACTGTGCTGGTACTGGAGCTGAACCACTGTGCTGGTACTGGAGCTGAACCACTGTGCTGGTACTGGAGCTGAACCACTGTGCTGGTACTGGAGCTGAACCACTGTGCTGGTACCGGAGCGGAACCACTGCGCTGGTACTGGAGCTGAACCACTGTGCTGGTACTGGAGCTGAACCTCTGTGCTGGTAATGGAGCTGAACCTCTGTGCTGGTAATGGAGCTGAACCTCTGTGCTGGTAATGGAGCTGAACCACTGTGCTGGTAATGGAGCTGAGCCACTGTACTGGTACTGGAGCTGAACCACTGTGCTGGTACTGGAGTTGAACCACTGTGCTGGTACTGGAGCTGAGCCACTGTGCTGGTACTGGAGCTGAACCACTGTGCTGGTACTGGAGTTGAACCACTGTGCTGGTACTGGAGTTGAACCACTGTGCTGGTACTGGAGCTGAGCCACTGTGCTGGTACTGGAGCTGAACCACTGGACATGAGGTAGCGGTGTTAGTTTGTTTAAAATCCCATGTGAACCCCTGTTCAAGCCTCAGTTTTGAATTTCAGCTGTGAACCTCACTTTACACAAACACTACTGCAGCCCTCAGCAGTGACTTGTACACATGGGGAGGCGGTAAATGCGTAGGGGTTCAATACAACGCCTTGGAAAATGAAATAACTAGTGTCGATCAGGAAAAAAAATGAAGGATATTACCAGTTACACAGACAATACAGAAGTCTGATAGGCTGATTTACATCGACTCAAGGTTGAGGGACTGATTACCCCAAACCCCTCCTGATCACCATTCTTTGTATTAAACTGATGAAGCCACTGTGTGGCGAAACGTTTCCACAGTAACAATAACCCAAGTATTGGATTTGTGTCTAATTTATCAACTTGTCGGTTCTCTGAACCATTTATCTACATAAAAGAACCCATATGAGGAGAACTCCAAGCTCTCAGAATTAGAACCTACGAAAGAACTTTGTTTTGGTTTAAGTGAGTGAAAAGTTGATCAATGTCTCTTCACAGTCAAAATCAATTTTCTCAGTTGAACCTGTTTGTCTATCACTGCTATTGTAGCCGGACACGTTGAGGAGAATATGCTCTTTATGATATTTTATTAGGAAGACGTTTCGCCCTCCAGGTAGGCGAAATGTCTTTTGAAAATGCCGCAGACCGTATTGCTTTTAATGTGCTTGGAGAAAAGAGGCTATTGAACAACTTTTTACTGGACAACGTTTCGCCCTATGTAGAGTTTATAAAGTCAGACCGAAATGTAGTCCTGATTAACACTTGTCATATGTCGTTTGTTCACTGTTTTTGGCAATAAAACAGCTGGAACGATGGATGTGAATCACAAATTCTTGGAAAACCAAAGTGGTCTGGTGTTGCTAGTAACTGTTTGCGTGTGTGTGTGTGTGTGTGTGTGTGTGTGTGTGTGTGTGTGTGTGTGTGTGTGTGTGTGTGTGTGTGTGTGTGTGTGTGTGTGTGTGTGTGTTTGTGTCTTTAGTCAAGAGAAGATATATGGACAGGAGGCTGCGGATGTGGGGAACAGAGAGACGGGGAACAAGGGGTAATGAATGAGAGAGTGCAAGGTTGAAGGAACATCGTTGTGGTGTCTTGTGTGTTGTTATACAAGGGTGAGGGTCGGTCGGTCGGTGTGTAGAGAGAGAGAGAGAGAGAGAGAGAGAGAGAGAGAGAGAGAGAGAGAGAGAGAGAGAGAGAGAGAGGTTGCGTGTCTACAAGGAATGTAAATGATCTCAAACATATGTAAAATAACCAGTGAAAAAAATAGTGAAATTCCAAGCCCTTTCATGATTTCTCACACAGCAGGTACCACGACTAGTACTACTACCACCACCACAAGAACTACTACTACTACTACCTACAACGATTATATTAAGCACCTCACTCTATACCTATATATCGGATCTGCAAATGTGGGGCGCAATTCTGGCGAAGAAGCTGCGAGACCACTGACTGGACTCATGAAACAGTGAAGCAAGTGAAACCAGCCGGGCCAGTGAGACAGAGACGGATCAAGGAACACCCATCCAAACCACATATATACTGGATGGAGAAGATTGGCAGGTGGAAGGAGCCCCGAAGTCCCAGAGGAGACAATGTTTCCTTGCTTCAGTTCGAACAAGCCAAGCCATCTGCAGGCAACAAATTTAGGTTGATAAGCAAAGAACATCACGACACTGTATTCTGCTGTAATCCACCTTGAGAAGAAATATAGCCTGAAGATATCTGTGTCCCCAAATCTGAAAGAGGAGTTCACTGTCACTCCCTGAAACGCTAGATCCTCTGAGGTACTGCAGAAGGTGAACTATCTCGAATCACCACTTGTTGTGGCAGAACTAAAATCCATAGAGCGGGTAACAAAAGTCGTATTAATGCGGTACACTAGATATGCCTGTCGATGCAATCCATAGTAACAAAAACATCGTGAAAGTTGAACAGCTCCGAGCCAGGTAGGTAGGCATGGAGCACCTCTCCCAAGTAAACTGGATCTCTGTTGCTGGGAAAATACCGGGTAAGGACGTACAACCCAGAACCTTTGAGGTGCTTCAGGTGCCACAGGTACAACCACCTCAGCGTCCGATGTCAGTTGAAGGAAAAGTGCAGCATCTGTAGCGGATAAACTGACGAGAGGAGAAGCTACGTAACTTCGATGTCCGATACACAAATAACCCGCACATAGAGAGGAGCTTACGACGACGTTTCGGTCCGACTTGGACCATTTACAAAGTCACAGTGTGACTTTGTAAATGTCACGGTATTGTGCCTTTTTTTGTTATTCGATGTCCGCACTGCGGCAATAAGTATTCATGCCTGGCACCTACACTGCCAGGAGAGAGACTGCCGTGTCAGGGCACCATGAAACACCCAGGTTGTCCAGCCTCCAACACCAAGTAGAACCCTCACCACTGAACAGCAGTCACGTCTAGAGGCTACAGTATCGTGGAACACAGGGCCACTTCCCCGGCCACAGCGACGAAGCCGAGGGAACAGCGACGGGGTCTCACCCTTCCTCAGCCAGCTTCCGATACTCCCACCAGACAATGGCAACTGACAGGTCCAGTTCTGCAGGAACAGCCAACGAGTCAACCCCAGCACCACAAGTCACCAGCGAGGAATACGGTAGCCCAGGAAAACATAACAGGACATCTATGACGCCTAAGTAAACTCTAAGTGACCAAAATCAAGCAAAAAAGTGACTAGGTCAATTTTCCTGTCTATCCGCAACCTTCCTCGTTTAGATAAGTGGTCTAGAAAACCGACAAGCTGAAGAATGAAACACTTGTGCAAACTCTTGGAATCTTTATTAGTGACTTCATTACTCCATTACAAAGAAAAATATGGAAAAAGAGGAGTTTCAGGTAATTAGCTCCTCAACCTGAAATCGATGTGTTTAGTGTATTATTCTTAAAGAAAGAACCTTACAAACTCTTTTCCATCGTTCCTCTCTGTACTGAACTGAAGAAGCCTCTGTGTGGCGAAACGTTTCCTCAATAAAGACTCCCAAATGTTACACAAGTGTCTCATTCTTCAACCTTCCTCGCTGCTCTCTTCCATGCCAATCCTTCACCTTAGCTTCCTGAGATCGATCTTACGGCCTTAAAGAAAAGATCTCACATGTTCCTCTGAACTCACATTGATTTTGTAAACTTTTGTTTAAACTCTTGATTCCATGTTGACTCAACGTCCAAAGTCTGAGAGAGACTGTTTACCGCCTAGCGATTTTCAGCACAGATGGTATAATTCTTAAACTGACGTACGTATACATGTAGTAGTGGTAGTAGTTGTGGTAGAGTAGTAGTAGTAGTAGTAGTAGTAGTAGTAATAGTAGTAGTAGTAATAGTAGTAGTAATAGTAGTAGTAGTAATAGTAGTAGTAGTAATAGTAGTAGTAGTAATAGTAGTAGTAATAGTAGTAGTAATAGTAGTAGTAATAGTAGTAGTAGTAATTGTAGTAGTAGTAGTTGTAGTAGTAACCATTTGTCAAAGGGACTTATCGACAATAGGTAAAACTTGCGATTCTGGCTTAAATAGCAACGCTCTTCTTGCCGAATAAGGCAAGCGAAAATTTGTGTATGCAATAATTTCTCAAAAATCATTCTGACCCTAACGAAAAAAATATATTTCATTGTGTTTGTTAATGACTAAATTATTGTAAGCTTATCTAAAATATATTTAGTTGGATTAGACTAAATTAAATTGAGCTTGTTATAATAAGGTTAGGTAAGTTTCCTAAGGTTCTTTTGGTATAAATTAAAAAATATATCTTTAAACGTATAAGAGAAAATTTTAGAAAGGGCTTAATTTTAAACGAGTTCTTGCTAATTGACCAATTTTACCTATTCGGCATGACATACATATATACTCGCCTATATACATGGTTGCAGGCCGAGTCTCGGCTCCTGATTCCCTCCTTTTCGTTGCCCGCTATGTTCACTACTGGTTTCGAGAGCCCTATCATACCTCTTCTGAAAGCTATGCATGGATCATGCCTCCAACACTCCACGGACCAAGTCATACTGGCGCTTCATGTTCCAATATGGACCTAACATACGCGGTACAATGTGAAGGACTCCTTGTTAAGGTCCCTGAATGCTAATCTTGGATTACCCAAACATGCGTTTCTTGCGACAGTTAATTAGTTGTGAGCGAAACCTCTATAACATTACTGAAAACAGATGAAACAGACTTTTTTGTTTACTTTCTACACTGAAAAAATCATGCAGTTTAGCGATTTGTCGTAAATCATAAAAAAATCGCTTACTACAAATCACGTTTTGACTTATTGTTGGGCCTAGAGTGATTTAGTGCATTGGTAAATTCGCTCAAATTCCGTTTCATTTTTTTAGGTCAAAAAATTATATATTTTCTTTTTGTGGAAATATATCAATTTTTTTCATTCAGTTGGACTTCAAATGATGATTCAATAATCTGGCGTCTGTCTGAGCTACAGCAGAGAATGTGTAACATTATCTTTTATGCTCTCTCTCTCTCTCTCTCTCTCTCTCTCTCTCTCTCTCTCTATATATATATATATATATATATATATATATATATATATATATATATATAGTGAGGTGTGGGCTACCCCTTTATATACCTTCCTGTGATGCTCTACTTTCATTGTTCCTTGATAATGTGAGTAGTCACGAAAGCGCTTGGAACTTCTCTATTCTTTCACAGTGGTTGTTTTGCACACACACACACACACACACACACACAAATATATATATATATATATATATATATATATATATATATATATATATTATATATAGGATCGGGTCTACCTCTGGTGTAAATTGTGGGACCCATAGCCTCGGAAAAGTGGATAAAAAGGCTTCAAGGATGAATAGTTGGATTTCTTCCTGAAGCCGTTTGAATATTCCACTTTCCCTACCACCCCATTTTTCATATTTTTTTTTTTACCAGTAGGAATATTTTATTACATAATATGGTACAGAAGATTTAAGAGATACATTGTTGATATGAAGGTGGCATATACGGTACATGTTGTTACGTGTGCATCACCAATTATAGGGCGAAAATCTCATCCAGCTCCTCAGAGCTGGGGCGTGTGCCTAAAATACAGCAGGATGGACTGCAAGTCTGGTCTGGTAAGTGGCTACTGGAATTTAACCTCAGCAGGTGGTAAGGTATGAAGACTAGGGAATAGCAGAGAAGACCGTAGACAGAGTACAAGCTCGGGAGATCAAGGCTGCAAACCTCCATAGCACAGTGACCACAGCAGCCACAGTACCGTGACCACAGCATCAACAGTACCGTGACCATAGCATCCACATTATCGTAACCACAGCATCCACAGTACCGTGACCACAGCATCCACAGTACCATGACCACAGCACCCACAGTACCGTAACCACAGCACCCACAGTACCGTAACCACAGCACCCACAGTACTGTAACCACAGCATACACAGTACCGTGACCACAGCATCCACAGTACCGTGACCACAGCATCCACAGTATCGTGACAGTAGGGATAGTGATCTCATATAATGTGATCATCTCCCTCTGTCAATCCTCTTTGAATAAGCTTCGATACTCCCTTTGAGTAATTATCCTCCCTCTCTCTATACACCCAATTTTTATTCTCACTTTTTCATCTCTCCCCATTTTTTGTCTCTCTTTTCCTATTCCTGTTTTTTTCCCTGTACGTGGCGTTGTACAATTATTTTTTTAGTTTTTTTTATCGTATGTATAATAGAAATTCCCTAGTCATCGCTTTTGTATCCTGTAGCATGTGTCCAGTGTCACGTGTATAGTGTCATGTGTCCAGTGTCACGTGTCCAGTGTCACGTGTCCAGTGTCACGTGTCCAGTGCCCTGCATCATGTGTACTGAATATGTCCTGTTTCACGTGTTCTTTATGTATACTGTGTGTTCAGTGACGTGTCCTGAATCATGTGTCCTGAATCAGGGGTCGTGTATGTCTCCTGTGCCGTGTCTCATTTATGTGCTGCGTATCATGTGTTCACTGTCATGTGTCGTGTATCATGTGTCCACTGTCATGTGTCGTGTATCATGTGTCCACTGTCATGTGTCGTGTATCATGTGTCCACTCCTTGAGTTGGCCGGAGCTTCATACAGTCTGGGATAAAGGAACGATCCCTAGGAGACAGTGTTATTGTATACTTTACTATGGTACAGGAACGAAAACATAAGATGATAAATGAGACATGTGGAAACGTTTCGCCAGCAAGTGGCTTCTTCAGTCCAGTGCGGAGAAAGATGAAGGATGAAGAGTTTGAGGTAATCAGTCCCACAGCCTGGAGTCGAGGTTTCTGTCCATCAGTCTTGACAAAAGTGTAGCATACTGGTGGGTATAATGTTCGTCAGGAAACAGAACAAGTGTTTCCTGACGCGCGTCTTAGTCATATGATAACCCACAGCTGGAGCTTTTGGTCATCTGACCGAGTACTTCTGCTGGCTTACAGATCCACCTCTTTAAAAATCATGGTTAAGATTATAACCACGATTTTACAGCATATTCGCGGATATGAGGCTTATACACTGACGACAGATGAGGTGGAGCAGTGACAGGCGGAGTCACCTGAGGAAACTACTAGTGGAACTAAGTGGTGATTATAGGTTAGACAAGTTTTGAAGAATTCCCTGCATCAATTGTGTCTCATTGCTCGAAATGCTCAACATAACAATGGGCTTTCTGTATAGTAGTATGTCACTGATGTATACTGTCTGTATACATGTACTTGTAGAAATAAAGATTTATCGGCTTGTCGATTTCATAAAGTATTTAATTACGTTACACAAGTTAATGAAGGTTAGATAACTCTGGTCTGAGGTGTACTATCATCTCCCCCTTTATAATAAATGCCACCCACAACACTTAACCTAGTTTTATTTTTTTTATTATGAACACATCAGCCGTCTCCCACCAAGGCAGGGTGGCCCGAAAAAGAAAAACTTTCACCATCATTCACTCCATCACTGTCTTGCCAGAGGCGCGCTTACACTAGTTATAAAACTGCAACATTAACACCCCTCCTTCAGAGTGCCGGCACTGTGCCTCCCACCTCCAGGACTCAAGTTCACCTGCCAGTTTATACAGTTATAATCTAATTATGCTATCACCACCCTGCATGCTACCTACAACAGTCAACTATCAAACACTGTTTGTGTATCTCTCGTGTATGTGTGTGTGTGTGTGTGTGTGTGTGTGTGTGTGTGTGTGTGTGTGTGTGTGTGTGTGTGTACTAAGGTATACACGTGGGGGAGTTTATGTATCAGTTTATTATAATCATTTAAAGTATGAAATTATTCTTGGCTGGTAGTGTATAGGTGTCATGCAGCCTTAATAATCCTGGTGTAGTAGATAGCTTTTAAACGCAATTATAAGCAGCTGAAAAAATCAACGCAGGTTAAGACTTTTCGAACGTGTTTAAGGTTTTGGAAACGGTAGAACAATCAAGCAACGAGGTCACTGCAGTTTAATATCTTGTCCAACGAAGGAATTTATCACTGTGGTCCAGTAACTGGCTTCTCGAATTCAATCCAGCCAAATGCAAAGTAATTAAGATTGGGGAGGGGCAAAGAAGACCGCAGACAGTATAGGCTAGGTGGACAAAGACTACAGACCTCACTCAGGGAGAAAGACCTTGGGGTCACCATAACACCGAGCACATCACCGGAGGCACACATCAACCAAATAACCGCTGCAGCATACGGGCGCCTGGCAAACCTGAGATTAGCGTTCCGATACCTTAATAAGGAATCGTTCAAGACACTGTACACTGTGTATGTTAGGCCCATACTGGAGTATGCAGCACCAGTCTGGAACCCACACCTGGTCAAGCACGTCAAGAAGTTAGAGAAAGTACAAAGGTTTGCAACAAGGCTAGTCCCAGAGCTCAAGGGAATGTCGTACGAGGAAAGGTTAAGGGAAATCGGTCTGACGACACTGGAGGACAGAAGGGTCAGGGGAGACATGATAACGACATACAAGATACTGCGGGGAATAGACAAGGTGGACAGAGATAGGATGTTCCAGAGAGGGGACACAGGGACATGGGGTCACAACTGGAAGCTGAAGACTCAGACGAGTCACAGGGACGTTAGGAAGTATTTCTTCAGTCATAGAGTTGTCAGCAAGTGGAATAGCCTAGCAAGTGAAGTAGTGGAGGCAGGAACCATACATAGTTTTAAGAAGAGGTATGACAAAGCTCAGGAAGCAGAGAGAGGACCCAGTAGCGATCAGTGAAGAGGCGGTGCCAGGAGCTGAGTCTCGACCCCTGAAACCACAATTAGGTGAGTACAATTAGGTGAGTACACACACACACACACACCCAGGATCAGGTAGGACTACTAAAGGATCGGGACAGGCTGCAAGCCTGGTCCAACAACTGGCTCCTGGTGTTTAACCCCACTAAATATAAAGTCATGAAGTTTGGGGAAGGTCTAAAAATACCGCAGAGTACAGTCTGGGGGGGGGGGTTAGAGACTGCAAACCTCACTTAAGGAAAAGGATCTTGGGGTGAGTATAACACCGAGCACATCTCCTGAGGCGCACATCAACCAAATAACTGCTGCAGCATACAGGCGCCTGGCAAACCTAAGAATAACGTTTCGACACCTTAGTAAGGAATCGTTCAAGACTCTACACAATGTACGTCAGGCCCATACTGGAGTATGCAGCACCAGTTTGGAACCCACATCTGGTCAAGAACGTCAAGAAATTAGAGAACGTGCAAAGGCGTGCAACAAGACTAGTCCCGGAGCTAAGGGAAATGTCCTACGAGGAGAGGGTAAATTAAATGAACCTGACGACACAGGAGGACAGGGGAAACATGATAACGATGGGACACAGCAACAAGGGGTCACAACTGTAAGTTGAAAACTCAGATGAGTCACAGGGATGTCAGGAAGTATTTCTTCAGTCATAGAGTTGTCAGGAAGTGGAACAGTCTGGAGAGTGATGTAGTGGAGCCAGGATCCATCTTTAAGAGATACGATAAAGATCATGGAGCAGAGAGTAGACCTAGTAGCGACCAGTGAAGAGGCGGGGCCAGGAGCTGTGAATCGACCCCTGCAACCACAAATAAGTGAGTACAAATAGGTAAGTACACACACTCACTCCCTCCCCCCTCTGTCTCTGTCTCTCTCTCTCTTGCGACGATAATTCACAATTCAGGAAGAACGTAAAGAGTCAGAGTGAACATAAAACACAAACGAAACATAGTGAAAACTGAACAGTCTTGTGTAATGCACTGAAAAAATCAGCAAAGCAGAGTTTGAACAGCAAAAAAAAAAAAAAAAAAAAAAAATGTTACGAGAGAAAATGCAGCGAAAATTATTCAGGGAAAACTCAAAACAGACTGATACAGATTTAAAGCCAGAGAAATTAAGTCATGAATAATACAGTGGAAACGTCTGGCAACCCTCTGCATCATTAGTCGAGAGATATCTCCACCTGTATATACTCAGAGATATCTCTAAAGTGTGCAGGTGTGTACACTGAGAGATGCATGCGTCTCAGAGTACAGGAAGTCCTCATTTAACGTCGTTTCGTTCAACGTCATTTCGCTATAAAGCTGATGAGAAAAAAAAATTAATTCCCGGCCAGGAATAGAAAATATGTTAAGACTTTTAAATATCAGGATGGCAGACATCGACCTAACTCCACGTTCACTAATGTCAATTTCCTCCCTTATACCTGTTTATATTTAGGTTTTATGTAGTGTGTTTCTTACATAATTCTAAAAAAAAACCTGTGATACCTAAGATAAAAATGTCAAAAGAGTAAAAATAGGACTTTACAGCACTCCAGATGGACATACTCCACAGTCATAGTGTCAGCAACACTGCCGCCCTCCCTCTCACCTCTCCCTAGCCCTAATAACTCTTATTTATATCAATAATCCTATGGCAAAATTGGTTTCGTTATACGTCGTTTCACTTAAAGTCGCAGTTTTCAAGAGCCTATCAACGACGTTAAGTGAAGACTTACTGTATATATATTAAGAGTTCATCATTATTTTAAGGATTAAAGCATTCTTGTCTGGTGGTGAGAAGGATAGATGCAGCCTTAATGACCCTCGTTTAGTCGATAGGCTTCAAACCCCATTAACCAATCTCTCATGGTAGATACCCAGAGAAGTGTGTTCATCTCAGTAAACATACACTGAGGTGCGTATCTCTCAGGATATATACAGAGATGTATATCTTTCAGGTTAGGTTAGGTAAGGTTTGGCGTTGATCTTAGTCATATGCTGACCCGAAGCTGGAGTTTTTGGTCATCTGACAGAGGCCTTCCACTGGCTTACCCCTTCACCCCTTTAACAATTGTTCCTAGTACTCTATACGTATATATTTATCAGGGTATATACACAGTTGTATCTCTCAGAGGTATATCTCTCTATACTGTATACGATGAATGAAACCCCTGTGAAACATCTGACTACCTTTATTGTAGAAACGTTTCGCCAGGCAGTGGCTTCATCAGTCCAGTACCAAAAACGGTGGAAGATGAGGTATATGAGGTAATCAGTTCCACAACCTGAAGCTGTGTTCAGTCATCAATTTTGTTAAAAGTGCAGTATATGCACGGAGAAGGGGCTTATATACTGCAGTCAGGTGAGGTGATGCAGTTGGAGGCAGCATCACAAGTGGACTAACTCCTCTAGTGGAAGAAGGTCTTACCTATATGTTAGGCAAGCATTGAAGAATTCTTTGTCAAGATTACGAGATGTTGCTGACTCCAGGCTGAGGGACTGATTACCTCAAACTCCGTATCTTCCACCGCTCTTCTCTGTATTAGACTAAAGAAACCACTGGCTGGCGGAACGTTTCCACAATAAAGATACCAAAGTGTCTCATTCTTCAACTTGTCGGTTTTCTAAACCATTTATATATTACAGTAATTAACAGAACTCCCAGTACTTGTACCTAACCTATAACAGGCATTCCCAAACTTCCACTGATGTAAGTCACGTTCCCAGATATTTCCAGTCACCCACTGACACAAGTCAAGTTCCCAGACATTCCCAGTATAGGCAAGTCTCCTTACACCTGCTACCCCTGTTCACCAAGCAGTAAATAGGTACCAGGGTGTTAGTCCACTGTTATGGGTGGCATCCTGGGGAAAGGGACTGAAGACATAATTGGAAATCAGTCACACTGCTTTC
Source organism: Cherax quadricarinatus (assembly GCF_038502225.1). Lineage (NCBI taxonomy): Eukaryota > Metazoa > Arthropoda > Malacostraca > Decapoda > Parastacidae > Cherax > Cherax quadricarinatus. The sequence continues at coordinate 5,641,290 of NC_091385.1, read as the reverse complement.
AAGGGTTTTATTGGGTTACTAATCCTCGAGAATAATAATGAGTTTCCATTAGTAATATTGACGTTTAAGTCTTTTTTCTTGTGATCTTATTTCAACAGAGTGACAGATTCCAACATAAAAATGGAGGAATAATGTAACTATCATACAGAATAGTGTAGCAACACACTGCTGGTGTTGCCACAATGTAACTATCATATAGAATAGTGCAGCAACACTGCTGGTGTTCCCACAATGTAACTATCAAATAGAATAGTGCAGCAACACACTGCTGGTGTTGCCACAATGTAACTATCATACAGAATAGTGTAGCAACACACTCCTGGTTTTCCCACAATGTAACTATCATACAGAATAGTGCAGCAACACACTATCCAGTTTTGCTAGTTATATAACAATCTAAAAACATTTCCACTTTCTTTTGGAAAATAAGAAAGTCTTGCACGTTATCGTCTGCGACCTTTCTTCATTACTCCCTGCTGTACACCGTAGCATCTTCCACCATCGTCAGACGAGCCAAGCTTGTATTTAGAATCAAGTCACCCATTTGTCTTCCTCGACCGTAATTCCCGAGGCTTTCCCCATTGATTGTGACGGACATTAAAATCTCCTAAAATTTCTCCACGTCTGGGGGAAAGTGAGCACAGAGCACAGGATGGCCATCAGCATCAATTGGCTTGGAGTGAGAAACAAACAACCCTGTACAGAATTTAAAATAATAATTAAGTGTCTGTCTTCCTATATTATTGTTGACAATATGATTGCTAGCTGAGAAATGGTGTAAAATGATAGAAATAACAATGGGAGAGCTATTGATATTAATATCTTTATTTACTACAAGCACATGTACAAGGTATACAGGCCATAGCTGACATCAATGACATACTACTATATAAAAAGCCGCTTATTCTGAGCATTCCGTGCAAATTAGGTCAGTTTTGTCCCAGGATGCGACCCACACCAGTCCACTATCATCCAGGTACCCATTTTACTGATGAGTGAATACAGACAACAGGTGTAAGGAAACACGTGAAATGTTTCCACCCTTTCGCCGGGAATCGAACCCACACCGTGTGAAGCCAGAGCTTTTGCCACCAGGCCACGGGCACCGATAAGACACATGTGCAACAGTTACGTCTATTCCGAAACGTTTCGCCTAAACAGTAGGATTATTCAGTCGAATACAGAGAAGGCAGTAAAGACGATGTAATCAGTCCATCACCTTTGACGACGAAATTTTGAGGTAATCAGTCATATTGTGACGTTTCACTTGTGGGAATAAAAGATATACGGGCAATCGAAACGTTTACTAAAGGAAACATTTCACTACTAGTGGCTTTTTCAGTCATATAGTGAATAATCTCTCCATACCTTCTCCGTGGACAGTATCCACCTCCATATATATATATATATATATATATATATATATATATATATATATATATATATATATATATATATATATATGTCGTGCCGAATATGTAAAACTGGTCAATTAGCAAGAACTCATTTAAGATTAAGTCCTTCCTAAAAATTTTTCTTATACGTTTAAAGATACATTTTTTTCATTAATGTTAATGTAAAAATTTATAATTTTGCACCAAAAGGAACTTAGAAAACTTACCTAACCTTATTATAACAAGCTCAATTTAATTTAGCCTAACCCAACTAAATATATTTTAGATTTGTTTACAATAATTTAATACTAAACAAACACAGTGAAATGTATTTTTTTCGTTAGGTTCAGAATGATTTTGGCGAAATTATTGCATACACAAATTTTCACTTGTCTTATATGGCAAGATGAACGTTGCTATTTAAGCCAAGATCGCAAGTTCTGCCTATTCGGAACGATATATATATATATATATATATATATATATATATATATATATATATATATATATATATATATATATATATACTGGTATACCACACTGCAGGGAAATACCAGTGGTCGCTTACTGACACCCAGCAGTGGAACACTAGTGGTTGAATCAGTAGTGTGGGTCACCACATGACAAACACCCACGCTAGGAGACACTCATCTTTCCTGACGAACAAAACACCGCCATTAAATGTCAGATTATGTCTTAATTACCGGGATAAATATTTTCTCCATAAACCACCTTGACCACAAGTCTGATGATTTAAGATTAATTAGCATAATGTTGTAAAATTACCTAAAAAAAAAATACTTCCTGCAGAACAAATTTTTTGCACATTATCCAGTGTATATACCTGATAAAGGTTCAATTATGTATATGAAATATACACAGATGCGCACAACAGTTTATATATATCAAGAGATGTATATATATTCTAGTTGAAATGCAAATGAGAGTTTGATTCCTGTATGAAGGACCAGAGTATACTTGACTGGTGTACAGGCGAGTTGCTGCCTTAATGAACCTCCTTGATATACACGCAGTTGTATATCACAATGTATATACATCAAGAGATGTATATATTTTAGTTGATATACAATGATATTATAGTAAACTGGTAGTCTACCTGGAGGGTATTCCGGGGGTCAACGCCCCTGCGGAGGTCCGGTCCACGACCAGACTTCCCAGTGAATCAGGGCCTGATCAACCAGGCTGTTACCGCTGGCCGCACGTGGTTTACAAGTGACAAGTATCCTTAATGACCGTCGTGATATACACACATGTATATCACCACGTATATACATCAAGAGATGTATATATTCTGATATACCTTGACAATATACTTAACTCGTGGTGTACAAGTAACATATACCAATAATAACCCTCGTGTAGTCTATTACCCTTAAATACAATAAACAATATCAATAATTTTTTGCCTAAAATAACCAATATATTTTTAATATGCTGGATGAGGAACCTAGATTAAAAAATGGTAATTTGTTTAATCAGACAATGTAATTATCTTTTAGAGATTAACTTCTGAAACAAAGACGATGTCACAAATTATTTTGTGCACTGCATCAGTCTTAGTAATAATAGTAACAGTAATAGTATACCAAAGATATTAATAGTAACAGTAGTAGTGGTGGTAATAGTGTTACATGTAGTAGTAGTGGTACTAGTAGTAGTAGTAGTAGTGGTAGTAGTAGTAGTAGTAGTAGTAGTAGTAGTAGTAGTAGTAGTAGTAGTAGTAGCAGCAGCACCAGCAGCAGCAGCAGCAGCAGCAGCAGCAGCAGCAGCAGCAGCAGCAGCAGCAGCAGTAGTAGTAGTAGTATTAATAGCAGTAGTAGTAACAATAGTACTAATATCAGTAGTAGTAATAGCAATAGTAGTAGTAGATCACCAATAGTTAAAGAAAATATAAGAAAATAGTATCATTAGCAGAGGCAGAAAAGAACGAAAATGAAAAATAAGGGAGGATGAAGAGGAGAATAAGAGGAAGATTTGGAGATGAGGAGAAGCAGGATTTGAAAGAGGAGAAAGAAGACAAAAGAGTTAAGGCAAAATGAGGAGGAGGAAGAAGAGGAGACGAATTAGGGAACAGAGGAGGAGGATGAGAAGAATGAGGAGATATAAGAAGGGGAAAGGAGAAGGGGAAAGGAGAAGAGGAGGAGAAGAAAGAAGAACTGGGAGCAACTCAAAGAAACTATACAATAAAATAAATTATTTTGAGAGGTGATTTTGGGAATCAAGAGGAACACCATACAATTTGAACTTTAAAGCCTTGATTATTAAAGGGGGGGGGCGCGGACCCCTACGGATGTAGTTAAATGATACCATTTGGACTGTCAGTCATAGCAACGAGAACTGCTCCTCCAGGCAACGTTAGAATCTGAAACAAAAAACACGAAAAAAGGTGTGTGTGTGTGTGTGTGTGTGTGCGTGTGTGTGTGTGTACACACTCGCCATCACTGTTGGATGGGAGATGATTTACGTGGTTCACTACCATAACATTAATCCCACACTGGCCATCGCGGGATTTAAGAGAAGCGTTTACCATGGGTCGTGGGGACCAGCTCGCCGCTCTTAAATGATGATGACCCTCATTAACCTAGAATATGACTTTCCCTAATTATTCCTTAACGTCTTAAGCTGCCCCAGTAACCACATCTCCTCCAAGCCTAATGTGACAAAACTTTTAATTAACCTGTATTTGTTGTATATATATATATATATATATATATATATATATATATATATATATATATATATATATATATATATATATCAATAACAACACTGCGACTAGCCAAGGATTCGAACCTATCATTTTGGCCCGCGTCGTGGTGCGTGAAAAACCACATGACTCTCTAACCCACAGGACCACCAAATCCTACAAGAATCACGCACCCAGCAGAGCTAGGTGTTTTATCGTGATCCGAGGACATACGGTGTTGTGGGTGCCTCTAAGCTAATCCCTTTCTCCTTCCCGTTTGGTGTACTAGTCCTAAAAACCATTTGTCTCCATTCGCTATCTAACCCGCTCACGCATGCTAGCTGGAAGTCCAAGCCCCTCGCACACAAAACCTTTACCCCCTCCTACCAACCTTTCCTAGGCCGACCCCTACCCCGATTTCCCTCCAATACAGATTTATACACCTCAATAACCCCTTCTCAGCCCTCTGGATAATAGTTTTGGTAATCCCACACCTCCTCCTAATTCCCAAATTACTAATTCTCTGCATAATATTCACACCACACATTACCCTCAGACATGACATCTCCACTGCCTCCAGCCTTCTCCTTGTTGCAACATTCATCACCCATGCTTCACACCCATATAAGAGCGTTGGTATAACTGTACTCTTATACATTCCCCTCTTGGCTTCCATGGATAAAGTTCTTTGTCTCCACAGACTCCTCAGTGCACCACTCACCTTTTTCCCTCTCATCAATTCTATGATTCACCTTATCTTTCATAGACCCATCTGCTGGCACGTCCAATCCTATATATCTAAATACATTCACCTTCTCCATACTCTCTCCTTCCAATCTGATATCCAATCTTTCGTCACCTAATTTTTTATCCTCATCACCTTACTCTTTCCTATATTCACTTTTAATTTTCTTCTTTTACATACCCTACCAAACTCATCCACTAACCTCTGCGCACACACACGGAGCAGAGAGAGGACCTAGTAGCGTTCAGTGAAGAGGCGGGGCCAGGAGCCGAGTCTCGACCCCTGCAACTACAATTAGGTGAGTACACACACACACACACACACACACACACACATATATATAATATATATATATATATATATATATATATATATATATATATATATATATATATATATACAATATATATATATATATATATATATATATATATATACATATACATATATATATATATATATATATATATATATATACAATATATATATACAATATATATATAAGTACAGAACATAATACACAATACAGTAACATAAGCAAACACAATAACACGAAAAACCTACAATAACACACAATATCACAAAATAAAGAACAATAGCATTCAATATTTTTTTGATTAGAGGGGAACCAGTCAGTGGCTCAACTTAAAAAAACAATAGCAAAGCAGAATTTTGGACAAATCTATGAGACAATATAGGGGGTTGGCACTTTATGGGAAATGTGTATGACGTAAATTGTGCATTACTTGTGCCGCTCTGGGGCGAATGAATCAATTAAACCAGAAAATGTCCCTAAAATATGTTTTTCCCCCGCATTTTAGGGACGTAGTAGGGAGAGGGAGGGTTGGGGAAAGTGGAGGGATAATGGAGGGAGGCAGTGGAGGGAATGTTGGGGAGGGAATTAGAGGGAGGATATGGTAAAGGATTGAAGAGTAGGCAGGTCCAAAGTTTGCTATATTATTATTAATTATTATTATTATTATTATTACCATTATTATTATAGTATTAGTAACAATATTATGGAAACAAGTAAAGAATGTTTGAGTAATAATAAAAAAACACATCAAAAATAACAAATGAAGACAGACATCAAACAGACCACAGACCGGGTGGGGATTGAACCATGGCAGTTGAGTCCGAAAACTGCAGGCCAGTGTGCTAACCCAGATCAAGTCGTAATAGACAACTGTCAGTGAATAAACAGAAGATGGACGGGAGGTTTGAACGTCGTCCCTAAATATATATATATATATATATATATATATATATATATATATATATATATATATATATATATATATATATATATATATATAAGTACTGTCTTTTATTTTTATAATAATTTTATCAAAATGTATACAAACTTCCTGTGAATTTTTTCTAAATATCCCCCTTAAAATATCTATCAAATATTTCTTGCTGTATTTTTAATAGCAATTTTCTCGTGAAAAAATGTATAAAATTATATACTGAAAACTGCCTTGTTATACAACTGCGCACTGTCTCCATACACTCAACACACTATTATGCAATGACCTATTGTGTTAAGTACACTCTAACGTTTTATATTATTTACAATGTTCAATTTACAGATTTAACTTTGTTTACACCGTTCAATTTACAGATTTAACTTTGTTTACACTGTTCAATTTACAGATTTAACTTTGTTTACACTGTTCAATTTACAGATTTAATTTTGTTTACACTGTTCAATTTACAGGTTTAACTTTGTTTACACTGTTCAATTTACAGGTTTAACTTTGTTTACACTGTTCAATTTACAGGTTTAACTTTGTTTACACTGTTCAATTTACAGGTTTAACTATTATTTACACTGTCGAATTTATAAATGCATTTTTTATCTATACCGTTGAGTTTACAGGTTTAACGGTTGTTTTATTATACTGTTTAATTAACAGTTTTAGAGTTTTCCATTATTTACAGGTTTAACGTTATCATTTATACTGCTGAATTTACAAGTTAAAAACTGCAGCTGAAGTGTGACTGCAGAAAACGTTGAAACCTGCACGAGTTTGACATTCGGTGCAGGAGAGAGAGAGAGAGAGAGAGAGAGAGAGAGAGAGGTAATAACATATATAAAGATTTAGCTATGATCCTGGTGGATTCAATTAAGAGGAGACTAGGGAAGAGGAGACTGCCATTAAAAAATGGCATTTTGTCCTCCACGGCCATTGCTGACCTTTGGAAGCCATTATTGATTTCGGGGTAAATGACGCAGTGGAGAGTGGAGGAAAGGTAATTTTGAGGTGATCAGTCCCTTAGGCTTGAATGAAGAGGGTCGGTCCCTTAGGTTAATGAACTGAACGCTTATCGTAGTTGAGGGACTGAGGACCTATCAAGGATAAGAAACTGAACTCTTTCTATCAAGGCTGAGGGACTGACCACCACTGGACAGTTCTGTTAAGGGTAAGGGACTGAACACCTATCAAGGCTGAGGGACTGACCACCACTGGACAGTTCTGTTAAGGGTAAGGGACTGAACACCTATCAAGGCTGAGGGACTGACCACCACTGGACAGTTCTGTTAAGGGTAAGGGACTGAACACCTATCAAGGCTGAGGGACTGACCACCACTGGACAGTTCTGTTAAGGGTAAGGGACTGAACACCTATCAAGGCTGAGGGACTGACCACCACTGGACAGTTCTGTTAAGGGTAAGGGACTGAACACCTATCAAGGCTGAGGGACTGACCACCATATAACTAGGCTGAGGGACTGAACGCCTATCGAGACCAAGGGACTGCTTCCCTCCTCTTCCACTGTCTCCTGTACTGATGCAGTGGTTATCCATATTAACGATAATATTTCGCCTATGCACCAACTTCATAACGCCCACTGTGTGAGCGAAACGTTGTACTTAATGAAGGTATCAACTGCAAATGGCTTACACAGCAATTTTAAATATATATATATATATATATATATATATATATATATATATATATATATATATGTGTGTGTGTGTGTGTGTGTGTGTGTGTGTGTGTGTGTGTGTGTGTGTGTGTGTGTGTGTGTGTGTGTGTGTGTGTGTGTGTGTGTGCGTGCGTGCGTGCGTGCGCGCGCGTGCGTAATAAAATCACAGTAAACAGGTGATATCAGAATATGCAAAACAACCACTGTGAAAAAAGAGTGAAATTCCAAGCGCTTTCGTGACATCTCACATTATCAAGTTCCTTGATAATGTGAGAAGTCACGAATGAGCTTTGAATCTCACTATTCTTTCAGTGATTGTTTTGTGTGTGTGTGTGTGTGTGTGTATATATATATATATATATATATATATATATATATATATATATATATATATATATATATATATATATATATATATATATATGTCGTGCCGAATAGGCAGAACTTGCGATCTTGGCTTAAATAGCAACGCTCATCTTGCCATATAGGACAAGTGAAAATATTTACTTAGGTTAGGCTAAAATAAATTGTTCTTGTTATAATAAGGTTAGGTAAGTTTTCTAAGATTCTTTTGGAGCAAAATTAAAAGTTTTTGCATTATCATTAATGAAAAAAATATATCTTTAAACGTATAAGAGAAAATTTTAGAAAAGACTTAATTTTAAACGAGTTCTTGCTAATTGACCAGTTTTACATATTCGGCACGACATTATATATATATATATATATATATATATTATATATATATATATATATATATAATTTTCACGCATAATGAACTAGTCAAAAATTAATGGAGTTACTTAGACAAAAATTCACTGGTGGTCTGGTTTAAAACTTATACATATATTTCTTTTCATTTCTGTGCCAACTACACATTATGTCAGGTTTGGGAAACAAGGAGCAGCGACCTGCCATCCCTTACTACGCTATCATCAATCATTTATCCCTCGAAGGGATACCTTTGTTTTTCGGGAAGGTTTACATTAACATATCCCTCGAAGGAATACCCTGTTAGGGTATCCCTTGAGAGGATAGTTTAGTAAATAATCCCTCGAAGGGATACCTTTTCCTAGAAGGGATACCCTATTGCGGTATCCCTCGAAGGGATCCATTGTTTTTCAGAAGGTAAACCCTATTTAGGTATTTCCAGAACGGATACTTTATTTGGGTATTCCCGATGGGATACCCTATTCATGTATTCCCGAAGGGATATCTTATTTTGGTATTCCTGAAGGGATACCTTATTAGATATTTCCGAAGGTATGCCTTATGTATGCCAGAAAGGATACATGATTAGGTATCCCTGACCTGAGAGTTCATGTATCCCGAATGGAATCCTAATAGTTATTCCCATGAGATACCTCATCGGGAATCACCAAAGGCATACCTTTGATTTTTTCCAAAGGTTTTATTTTGTCACTCGAGAATCCCTTATCCGACAGGTTTCAAACTTTCAACGGTGGTAAATCGTACTTAGAAGGAAGTTGGGATTCTTTGCTAATTTTGATTTTGAAAATAACTGTTTTGTTCTCGTAAACTA